>NW_026040209.1:0-50597 GCF_023343835.1 Lagopus muta
GAAAATTGCGGGAAAAATTCCCACGAAGAAACGTGGAAAAAATGCAGGAAAAATTCCCAGGAAGAAACGTGGGAAAAAGGGGTGAAGAATTCCCACAAAGAAACGTGGGAAAATTGCAAGAAAAATTCCCACGAAGAAACGTTGGAAAAAGGCGGGAAAAATTCCCAGGAAGAAACGTGGGAAAAAGGGGGGAAGAATTCCCACGAAGAAACGTGGGAAAAATGCAGAAAAAATTCCCACGAAGAAGCGTGGGAAAAATGCAGGAAAGATTCCCACTAAGTAACGTGGGAAAATTGCGGGAAAAATTCCCATGAAGAAACGTGGGAAAAATGCAGGAAAAATTCCCAGGAAGAAACGTGGGAAAAAAAGGGGAAGAATTCCCACGAAGAAACGTGGGAAAAATGCGGGAAAAATTCCCACTAAGAAACGTGGAAAAAATACAGGAAAAATTCCCACGAAGAAACGTGGGAAAATTGCGGGAAAAATTCCCACGAAGAAACGTGGAAAAAATGCAGGAAAAATTCCCAGGAAGAAACGTGGGAAAAAGGGGGGAAGAATTCCCACAAAGAAACGTGGGAAAAATGCAGAAAAAATTCCCACGAAGAAACGTGGGAAAAATGCGGGAAAAATTCCCACGAAGAAACGTGGGAAAAATGCGGGAAGAATTCCCACGAAGAAACGTGGGAAAAATGCGGGAAAAAATTCCCACGAAGAAACGTGGGAAAAAGGCGGGAAAAATTCCCACGAAGAAACGTGGGAAAAATGCAGGAAAAAATTCCCACGAAGAAACGTGGGAAAAATTCGGGAAGAATTCCCACAAAGAAACGTGGGAAAAATGCGGGAAGAATTCCCACGAAGAAACGTGGGAAAAATGCGGGAAAAATTCCCACGAAGAAACGTGGGAAAAATGCGGGAAAAATTCCCACGAAGAAACGTGGGAAAAAGGCGGGGAAAAATTCCCACGAAGAAACGTGGGAAAAATGCGGGAAAGATTCCAGAAAGAAACGTGGGAAAAATGCGGGAAGAATTCCCACGAAGAAACGTGGGAAAAATGCGGGAAGAATTTCCAAGATGAAACGCGGGAAAAAGGCGGGAAAAATTCCCATGAAGAAACGTGGGAAAAATTCGGGAAGAATTCCCACGAAGAAACGTGGGGAAAAATTCAATAAGAAATCCCACGAAGAAACGTGGGAAAAATGCGGGAAAAATTCCCACGAAGAAACGTGGGAAAAAGGGGGGAAGAATTCCCACGAAGAAACGTGGGAAAAATGGGGGAAAGATTCCCACGAAGAAACGTGGGAAAATTGCAAGGAAAATTCCCACGAAGAAACGTGGGAAAAATGCGGGAAAAATTCCCACGAAGAAACGTGGGAAAAATTCGGGAAGAATTCCCACGAAGAAACATGGGAAAAATGCAGGAAAGATTCCCACTAAGTAACGTGGGAAAATTGCAGGAAAAATTCCCATGAAGAAACGTGGGAAAAATGCAGGAAAAATTCCCAGGAAGAAACGTGGGAAAAAGGGGGGGAAGAATTCCCACGAAGAAACGTGGGAAAAAGGCGGGAAAAATTCCCACGAAGAAAACGTGGAAAAAATACAGGAAAAAATTCCCACGAAGAAACGTGGGAAAATTGCGGGAAAAATTCCCACGAAGAAACGTGGGAAAAATGCGGGAAGAATTCCCACGAAGAAACGTGGGAAACATGCGGGAAAAATTCCCACGAAGAAACGTGGGAAAAATGCGGGAAAAATTCCACGAAGAAATGTGGGAAAAATGCGGGAAAGATTCCCAGAAAGAAACGTGGGGAAAAATGCGGGAAGAATTCCCACGAAGAAACGTGGGAAAAATGCGGGAAAAATTCCCACGAAGAAACGTGGGGAAAAATGCGGGAAGAATTTCCAAGATGAAACGCGGGAAAAAGGCGGGAAAAATTCCCACGAAGAAACGTGGGAAAAATGCAGGAAAAATTCCCACGAAGAAACGTGGGAAAAATGCAAGAAAAATTCCCACGAAGAAATGTGGGAAAAATGGGGGAAGAATTCCCACGAAGAAACGTGGGAAAAAGGGGGGGAGAATTCCCACGAAGAAACGTGGGAAAAATGCGGGAAAAATTCCCACGAAGAAACGTGGGAAAAATGCGGGAAGAATTCCCACGAAGAAACGTGGGAAAAATGCGGGAAAAATTCCCACGAAGAAACGTGGGAAAAATTCGGGAAGAAATCCCACGAAGAAACGTGGGAAAAAGGCGGGGAAAAATTCCCACGAAGAAACGTGGGAAAAATGCGGGAAAGATTCCCAGAAAGAAATGTGGGAAAAATGCGAGAAGAATTTCCAAGATGAAACGCGGGAAAAAGGCGGGAAAAATTCCCACGAAGAAACGTGGGAAAAAGGCGGGAAAAATTCCCACGAAGAAACGTGAGAAAATTGCAAAAAAAATTCCACGAAGAAATGTGGGAAAAATGCGGGAAGAATTTCCAAGATGAAACGCGGGAAAAAGGCGGGAAAAATTCCCACGAAGAAACGTGGGAAAAATGCAGGAAAAATTCCCACGAAGAAACGTGGGAAAAATGCAAGAAAAATTCCCACGAAGAAATGTGGGAAAAATGGGGGAAGAATTCCCACGAAGAAACGTGGGAAAAAGGGGGGGAGAATTCCCACGAAGAAACGTGGGAAAAATGCGGGAAAGATTCCCACGAAGAAACGTGGGAAAAATGCGGGAAGAATTCCCACGAAGAAACGTGGGAAAAATGCGGGAAAAATTCCCACGAAGAAACGTGGGAAAAATGCGGGAAGAATTTTCAAGATGAAACGCGGGAAAAAGGCGGGAAAAATTCCCACGAAGAAACGTGGGAAAAAATGCGGGAAAGATTCCCAGAAAGAAATGTGGGAAAAATGCGAGAAGAATTCCCACGAAGAAACGTGGGAAAAATGCGGGAAAAATTCCCACGAAGAAACGTGGGAAAAATGCGGGAAGAATTTCCAAGATGAAACGCGGGAAAAAGGCGGGAAAGATTCCCACGAGGAAACGTGGGAAAAATGCGGGAAAATTTCCCACGAAGAAATGTGGGAAAAATGGGGGAAGAATTCCCACGAAGAAACGTGGGAAAAAGGGGGGGAGAATTCCCACGAAGAAACGTGGGAAAAAGGGGGGGAGAATTTCCAAGAAGAAACGTGGGAAACATGCGGGAAAAATTCCCAAGATGAAACGTGGGGAAAAATGCAGGAAAGATTCCCACGAGGAAACGTGGGAAAAATGCGGGAAAAATTCCCACTAAGAAACGTGGAAAAAATACAGGAAAAATTCCCACGAAGAAACGTGGGAAAATTGCGGGAAAAATTCCCACGAAGAAACGTGGAAAAAATGCAGGAAAAATTCCCAGGAAGAAACGTGGAAAAATGGGGGAAAAATTCCCACGAAGAAACGTGGGAAAAATGCGGGAAAAATTCCCACGAAGAAACGTGGGAAAAAGGCGGGAAAAATTCCCAGGAAGAAACGTGGGAAAAAGGGGGGAAGAATTCCCACGAAGAAACGTGGGAAAAATGCAGAAAAAATTCCCACGAAGAAACGTGGGAAAAATGCGGGAAAAATTCCCACGAAGAAACGTGGGAAAAATGCAGAAAAAATTCCCACGAAGAAACATGGGAAAAATGCAGGAAAAATTCCCACGAAGAAACGTGGGAAAAAGGCGGGAAAAATTCCCACGAAGAAACGTGGGAAAAATGCAGGAAAAATT
Organism: Lagopus muta; assembly: GCF_023343835.1. Classification (NCBI taxonomy): domain Eukaryota; kingdom Metazoa; phylum Chordata; class Aves; order Galliformes; family Phasianidae; genus Lagopus; species Lagopus muta. Next base: position 3,736 of record NW_026040209.1, read on the forward strand.
CCCACGAAGAAACGTGGGAAAAATGCAGAAAAAATTCCCACGAAGAAACGTGGGAAAAATGGGGGAAAGATTCCCACGAAGAAACGTGGGAAAATTGCAAGGAAAATTCCCACGAAGAAACGTGGGAAAAAGGGGGGAAGAATTCCCACGAAGAAACGTGGGAAAAATGGGGGAAAGATTCCCACGAAGAAACGTGGGAAAAAGGCGGGAAAAATTCCCACGAAGAAACGTGGGAAAAATGCGGGAAAGATTCCCAGAAAGAAACGTGGGAAAAATGCGGGAAGAATTCCCACGAAGAAACGTGGGAAAAATGCGGGGAAAAATTCCCACGAAGAAACGTGGGAAAAATGCGGGAAGAATTTCAAGATGAAACGCGGGAAAAAAGGCGGGAAAAATTCCCACGAAGAAACGTGGGAAAAATGCGGGAAGAATTCCCACGAAGAAACGTGGGAAAAATGCGGGAAAAATTCCCACGAAGAAACGTGGGAAAAAGGCGGGAAAAATTCCCACGAAGAAACGTGGGAAAAAGGCGGGAAAAATTCCCACGAAGAAACGTGGGAAAAATTCGGGAAGAATTCCCACGAAGAAACGTGGGAAAAATGGGGGAAAGATTCCCACGAAGAAACGTGGGAAAATTGCAAGGAAAATTCCCACGAAGAAACGTGGGGAAAAAGGGGGGAAGAATTCCCACGAAGAAACGTGGGAAAAATGGGGGGAAAGATTCCCACGAAGAAACGTGGGAAAAAGGCGGGAAAAATTCCCACGAAGAAACGTGGGAAAAATGCGGGAATGATTCCAGAAAGAAACGTGGGAAAAATGCGGGAAGAATTCCCACGAAGAAACGTGGGAAAAATGCGGGAAAAATTCCCACGAAGAAACGTGGGAAAAATGCGGGAAGAATTTCCAAGATGAAACGCGGGAAAAAGGCGGGAAAAATTCCCACGAAGAAACGTGGGAAAAATTCGGGAAGAATTCCCACGAAGAAACGTGGGAAAAATTCGGGAAGAAATCCACGAAGAAACGTGGGAAAAAGGCGGGAAAAATTCCCACGAAGAAACGTGGGAAAAAGGGGGGAAGAATTCCCACGAAGAAACGTGGGAAAAATGGGGGAAAGATTCCCACGAAGAAACGTGGGAAAATTGCAAGGAAAATTCCCACGAAGAAACGTGGGAAAAATGCGGGAAAATTCACACGAAGAAACGTGGGAAATATGCGGGAAAAATTCCCACGAAGAATCGTGGGAAAAAGGCGGGAAAAATTCCCACGAAGAAACGTGGGAAAAAGGCGGGAAAAATTCCCACGAAGAAACGTGGGAAAAATGCGGGAAGAATTCCCACGAAGAAACGTGGGAAAAATGCAGGAAAAATTCCCACGAAGAAACGTGGGAAAAAGGGGGGAAGAATTCACACGAAGAAACGTGGGAAAATTGCAAGGAAAATTCCCACGAAGAAACGTGGGAAAAAGGCGGGAAAAATTCCCACGAAGAAACGTGGGAAAAATGCAGGAAAAATTCCCACGAAGAAACGTGGGAAAAATTCGGGAAGAATTCCCACGAAGAAACGTGGGAAAAATGGGGGAAAGATTTCCCACGAAGAAACGTGGGAAAAAGGGGGGAAGAATTCCCACGAAGAAACGTGGGAAAAATGGGGGAAAGATTCCCACGAAGAAACGTGGGGAAAAATGCAGAAAAAATTCCCACGAAGAAACGTGGGAAAAATGCAGAAAAAATTCCCACGAAGAAACGTGGGAAAAATGCAGGAAAAATTCCCACGAAGAAACGTGGGAAAAATTCGGGAAGAATTCCCACGAAGAAACGTGGGGAAAATGGGGGAAAGATTCCCACGAAGAAACGTGGGAAAATTGCAAGGAAAATTCCCACGAAGAAACGTGGGAAAAAGGGGGGAAGAATTCCCACGAAGAAACGTGGGAAAAATGGGGGAAAGATTCCCACGAAGAAACGTGGGAAAAATGCAGAAAAAATTCCCACGAAGAAACGGGGAAAAATGCGGGGAAAAATTCCCACGAAGAAACGTGGGAAAAATGCGGGAAGAATTCCCACGAAGAAACGTGGGAAAAATGCGGGAAAAATTCCCACGAAGAAACCGTGGGGAAAAAGGCGGGAAAAATTCCCACGAAGAAACGTGGGAAAAATGCAGGAAAAATTCCCACGAAGAAACGTGGGAAAAATTCGGGAAGAATTCCCACGAAGAAACGTGGGAAAAATGGGGGAAAGATTCCCACGAAGAAACGTGGGAAAATTGCAAGGAAAATTCCCACGAAGAAACGTGGGAAAAAGGGGGGAAGAATTCCCACGAAGAAACGTGGAAAAATGGGGGAAAGATTCCCACGAAGAAACGTGGGGAAAAAGGCGGGAAAAATTCCCACGAAGAAACGTGGGAAAAATGCGGGAAAGATTCCCAGAAAGAAACGTGGGAAAAATGCGGGAAGAATTCCCACGAAGAAACGTGGGAAAAATGCGGGAAAAATTCCCACGAAGAAACGTGGGAAAAATGCGGGAAGAATTTCCAAGATGAAACGCGGGAAAAAGGCGGGAAAAATTCCCACGAAGAAACGTGGGAAAAATTCGGGAAGAATTCCCACGAAGAAACGTGGGAAAAATCGGGAAGAAATCCCACGAAGAAACGTGGGAAAAAGGCGGGAAAAATTCCCACGAAGAAACGTGGGAAAAAGGGGGGAAGAATTCCCACGAAGAAACGTGGGAAAAATGGGGGAAAGATTCCCACGAAGAAACGTGGGAAAATTGCAAGGAAAATTCCCACGAAGAAACGTGGGAAAAATGCGGGAAAAATTCACACGAAGAAACGTGGGAAATATGCGCGAAGAATTCCCACGAAGAACGTGGGAAAAATGCAGGAAAGATTCCCACTAAGTAACGTGGGAAAATTGCGGGAAAAATTCCCACGAAGAAAACGTGGGAAAAAGGCGGGAAAAATTCCCACGAAGAAACGTAGGAAAAATGCGGGAGGAATTCCCACGAAGAGAACGTGGGAAAAATGCGGGGAAAAATTCCCACGAAGAAACGTGGGAAAAATGCGGGAAAAATTCCCACGAAGAAACGTGGGAAAAAGGCGGGGAAAAATTCCCACGAAGAAACGTGGGAAAAATGCGGGAAAGATTCCCAGAAAGAAACGTGGGAAAAATGCGGGAAAAATTCCCACGAAGAAACGTGGGAAAAATGCGGGAAAAATTCCCACGAAGAATCGTGGGAAAAAGGCGGGAAAAATTCCCACGAAGAAACGTGGGAAAAAGGCGGGAAAAATTCCCACGAAGAAACGTGGGAAAAATGCGGGAAGAATTCCCACGAAGAAACGTGGGAAAAATGCGGGAAAAATTCCCACGAAGAAACGTGGGAAAAAGGGGGGAAGAATTCCCACGAAGAAACGTGGGAAAAATGGGGGAAAGATTCCCACGAAGAAACGTGGGAAAATTGCAAGGAAAATTCCCACGAAGAAACGTGGGAAAAATGCGGGAAAAATTCCCACGAAGAAACGTGGGAAATATGCGGCGAAGAATTCCCACGAAGAAACGTGGGAAAAATGCAGGAAAGATTCCCACTAAGTAACGTGGGAAAATTGCGGGAAAAATCCCCATGAACAAACGTGGGAAAAATGCAGGAAAAATTCCCAGAAGAACGTGGGAAAAAGGGGGGAAGAATTCCCACGAAGAAACGTGGGAAAAATGCGGGAAGAATTCCCACGAAGAAACGTGGGAAAAAGGCGGGAAAAATTCCCACGAAGAAACGTGGGAAAAATGCGGGAAAAATTCCCACGAAGAAACGTGGGAAAAATGCGGGAAAAATTCCCACGAAGAAACGTGGGAAAAAGGCGGGGAAAAATTCCCACGAAGAAACGTGGGAAAAATGCGGGAAAGATTCCCAGAAAGAAACGTGGGAAAATGCGGGAAAAATTCCCACGAAGAAACGTGGGAAAAAGGCGGGAAAAATTCCCAAGAAGAAACGTGGGAAAAAGGCGGGAAAAATTCCCACGAAGAAACGTGGGAAAAATGCGGGAAGAATTCCCACGAAGAAACGTGGGAAAAATGCGGGAAAAATTCCCACGAAGAAACGTGGAAAAATGCGGGAAAAAATTCCCACGAAGAAACGTGGGAAAAAGGCGGGGGAAAAATTCCCACGAAGAAACGTGGGAAAAATGCGGGAAAGATTCCCAGAAAGAAACCTGGGAAAAATGCGGGAAGAATTCCCACGAAGAAACGTGGGAAAAATGCGGGAAGAATTTCCAAGATGAAACGCGGGAAAAAGGCGGGAAAAATTCCCACGAAGAAACGTGGGAAAAATTCGGGAAGAATTCCCACGAAGAAACGTGGGAAAAATTCGGGAAGAAATCCCACGAAGAAACGTGGGAAAAATGCGGGAAAAATTCCCACGAAGAAACGTGGGAAAAAGGGGGGAAGAATTCCCACGAAGAAACGTGGGAAAAATGGGGGAAAGATTCCCACAAAGAAACGTGGGAAAATTGCAAGGAAAATTCCCACGAAGAAACGTGGGAAAAATGCGGGGAAAAATTCCCACGAAGAAACGTGGGAAAAATGCGGGAAGAATTTCCAAGATGAAACGCAAGAAAAAGGCGGGAAAAATTCAAACGAAGAAACGTGGGAAAAATTCGGGAAGAATTCCCACGAAGAAACGTGGGAAAAATTCGGGAAGAAATCCCACGAAGAAACGTGGGAAAAATGCGGGGAAAAATTCCAACGAAGAAACGTGGGAAAAATGCGGGAAGAATTCCCACGAAGAAACGTGGGAAAAATGTGGGAAAAGTTCCCACGAAGAAACGTGGGAAAAATGCAGGAAAAATTCCCACGAAGAAACGTGGGAAAAATGCGGGAAAAATTCCCACGAAGAAACGTGGGGAAAAAGGCGGGAAAAATTCCCACGAAGAAACGTGGGAAAAATGCGGGAAGAATTCCCACGAAGAAACATGGGAAACATGCGGGAAAAATTCCCACGAAGAAACGTGGGAAAAATGCGGGAAAAATTCCCACGAAGAAACGTGGGAAAAAGGCGGGAAAAATTCCCACGAAGAAACGTGGGAAAAATGCGGGAAGAATTCCCACGAAGAAACGTGGGAAAAATGCGGGAAAAATTCCCACGAAGAAACGTGGGAAAAATGCGGGAAAAATTCCCACGAAGAAACGTGGGAAAAAGGCGGGGGAAAAATTCCCACGAAGAAACGTGGGAAAAATGCGGGACAAATTCCCACGAAGAATCGTGGGAAAAAGGCGGGAAAAATTCCCACGAAGAAACGTGGGAAAAAGGCGGGAAAAATTCCCACGAAGAAACGTGGGAAAAAGGCGGGAAAAATTCCCACGAAGAAACGTGGGAAAAATGCAGGAAAAATTCCCACGAAGAAACGTGGGAAAAATGCGGGAAAAATTCCCACGAAGAAACGTGGGAAAAAGGCGGGAAAAATTCCCACGAAGAAACGTGGGAAAAATGCGGGAAGAATTCCCACGAAGAAACGTGGGAAAAATGCGGGAAGAATTTCCAAGATGAAACGCGGGAAAAAGGCGGGGAAAAATTCCCACGAAGAAACGTGGGAAAAATTCGGGAAGAATTCCCACGAAGAACGTGGGAAAAATTCGGGAAGAAATCCCACGAAGAAATGTGGGAAAAATGCGGGAAAAATTCCCACGAAGAAACGTGGGAAAAAGGGGGGAAGAATTCCCACGAAGAAACGTGGGAAAAATGCGGGAAAAATTCCCACGAAGAAACGTGGGAAAAATGCAGAAAAAATTCCCACGAAGAAACGTGGGAAAAATGCGGGAAAAATTCCCACGAAGAAACGTGGGAAAATGCAAGAAGAATTCCCACGAAGAAACGTGGGAAAAATGCGGGGAAAATTCCCACGAAGAAACGTGGGAAAAAGGCGGGAAAAATTCCCACGAAGAAACGTGGGAAAAATGCAGGAAAAATTCCCACGAAGAAACGTGGGAAAAATTCGGGAAGAATTCCCACGAAGAAACGTGGGAAAAATTGCAAGAAAAATTCCCACGAAGAAACGTGGGAAAAAAGGCGGGAAAAATTCCCACGAAGAAACGTGGGAAAAAGGCGGGAAGAATTCCCACGAAGAAACGTGGGAAAAATGGGGGAAAGATTCCCACGAAGAAACGTGGGAAAAATGCGGGAAGAATTCCCACGAAGAAACGTGGGAAAAATGCGGGAAGAATTTCCAAGATGAAACGCGGGAAAAAGGCGGGAAAAATTCCCACGAAGAAACGTGGGAAAAATTCGGGAAAAATTCCCACGAAGAAACGTGGGAAAAATGCAAGAAGAATTCCCACGAAGAAACGTGGGAAAAATGCGGGAAAAATTCCCACGAAGAAACGTGGGAAAAAGGCGGGAAAAATTCCCACGAAGAAACGTGGGAAAAAATGCAGGAAAAATTCCCACGAAGAAACGTGGGAAAAATTCGGGAAGAATTCCCACGAAGAAACGTGGGAAAAATTCGGCAAGAATTCCCACGAAGAAACGTGGGAAAAAGGCGGGAAAAATTCCCACGAAGAAACGTGGGAAAAATGCGGGAAGAATTCCCACGAAGAAACGTGGGAAAAATGGGGGGAAAAATTTCCCACGAAGAAACGTGGGAAAAATGCGGGAAAAATTCCCACGAAGAAACGTGGGAAAAAGGCGGGGAAAAATTCCCACGAAGAAACGTGGGAAAAAGGCGGGAAAGATTCCCACGAAGAAACGTGGGAAAAATGCGGGAAGAATTCCCACGAAGTAACGTGAGAAAATTGCAAGAAAAATTCCCACGAAGAAATGTGGGAAAAATGCGGGAAAGATTCCCACGAGGAAACGTGGGAAAAATGCGGGAAAAATTCCCACGAAGAAATGTGGGAAAAATGGGGGAAGAATTCCCACGAAGAAACGTGGGAAAAAGGGGGGGGAGAATTCCCACGAAGAAACGTGGGGAAAAATGCGGGAAAGATTCCCACGAAGAAACGTGGGAAAAATGCGGGAAGAATTCCCACGAAGAAACGTGGGAAAAATGCGGGAAAAATTCCCACGAAGAAACGTGGGAAAAATGCGGGAAGAATTTTCAAGATGAAACGCGGGAAAAAGGCGGGAAAAATTCCCACGAAGAAACGTGGGAAAAATTCGGGAAGAATTCCCACGAAGAAACGTGGGAAAAAGGCGGGAAAAATTCCCACGAAGAAACGTGGGAAAAAGGCGGGAAAAATTCCCACGAAGAAACGTGGGAAAAATGCGGGAAGAATTCCCACGAAGAAACGTGGGAAAAATGTGGGAAAAGTTCCCACGAAGAAACGTGGGAAAAATGCAGGAAAAATTCCCACGAAGAAACGTGGGAAAAATTCGGGAAGAATTCCCACGAAGAAACGTGGGAAAAATGCGGGAAAAATTCCCACGAAGAAACGTGGGAAAAATGCGGGAAGAATTCCCACGAAGAAACGTGGGAAAAAGGCGGGAAAAATTCCCACGAAGAAACGTGGGAAAAATGCGGGAAAGATTCCCAGAAAGAAACGTGGGAAAAATGCGGGAAGAATTCCCACGAAGAAACGTGGGAAAAATGCGGGAAAAATTCCCACGAAGAAACGTGGGACAAAATGCCGGGAAGAATTTCCAAGCTGAAACGCGGGAAAAAGGCGGGAAAAATTCCCACGAAGAAACGTGGGAAAAATGCAGGAAAAATTCCCACGAAGAAACGTGAGAAAATTGCAAGAAAAATTCCCACGAAGAAATGTGGGAAAAATGCGGGAAAGATTCCCACGAGGAAACGTGGGAAAAAGGCGGGAAAAATTCCCACGAAGAAATGTGGGAAAAATGGGGGGAAGAATTCCCACGAAGAAACGTGGGAAAAAGGGGGGGAGAATTTCCAAGAAGAAATGTGGGAAACATGCGGGAAAAAATTCCCAGAAGAAACGTGGGAAAAATGCGGGAAAAATTCCCACGAAGAAACGTGGCAAAATTGCAAGAAAAATTCCCACGAAGAAACGTTGGAAAAATGCGGGAAGAATTCCACGAAGAAACGTGGGAAAATTGCAAGAAAAATTCTAACGAAGAAACGTGGGAAAAATGCGGAAAAATTCCCACGAAGAAACGTGGGAAAAAGGGGGGAAGAATTCCCACAAAGAAACGTGGGAAAAATGCAGGAAAGATTCCCACTAAGTAACGTGGGAAAATTGCGGGAAAAATTAACAAGAAGAAACGTGGGAAACATGCGGGAAGAATTCCCACGAAGAAACGTGGGAAAAATGCGGGAAAAATTCCCACGAAGAAACGTGGGAAAAATGCGGGAAAAATTCCCACGAAGAAACGTGGGAAAAAGGGGGGAAGAATTCCCACGAAGAAACGTGGGAAAATTGCGGGAAAAATTCCCACGAAGAAACGTGGGAAAATTGCGGGAAAAATTCCCACGAAGAAACGTGGGAAAAATGCGGGAAAGATTCCCACAAAGAAACGTGGGAAAAATGCGGGAAAAATTCACACGAAGAAACGTGGGAATAATACTCTTCAACCCTCATCCAAAATGCTAACCCTAACTCCCATCCCCATCTCAAAAGCGCTGCCCTTGTCCCTAACTAGAAAGGACAAGCCACAAACCCCCAGGCACACCCCCCCACCATCACTAACATCCACTGTTAAGCCTTAACCTTTCCACCTAACAGAGAGCACTAACACAAAACTCGAACCCACAAGGCTTAACCTCAGCTCTCAGTTGTGGCACTAAATGCTGACACCTCCTCGCAGGCCAGAAGCGGAAACCTGAGGAATCACACAATTTTGTGACATTAGAGAAGACCTCCAAGATCATCCACTCCAATCATCCACCTACCACCACCGTTTCCCACTACACCGTGTCCCTCAGCACAACATCTAAACACTCCTTCAACTCCTCCACAGATGGTCACACCACCGTTTCTGCTTCATTATCACCCATAAACCTACCCCAAAACGGTGTCCCATCTCCATAACGCAGACAAGGGCCACAGAAAGTACGGCTGCTTGAAACAGGCCTAAATTACCCAGGAAAGGTCAAGAACACAAACCAGTACATCAAGACAGAATACTCCCCCTTTCTGAACAACAGGACTCACAAGACGCTCCCAAAGTCCAAATCTCCAAGCAGAGAGCAAACTGCGGGGGGAAAACACGCTTCAGGGGGAAAGGCTGGCACCACGGGGTGGCACGGCAGCCACCTCTTACCTCCTGAGCAGGTCACGGTGTCCCTCACTCAGGTGCAGGGCAGGATGGAAGCTGCCACCCGCTCGGTTCCTTGCTGCTCACCTCCCATCACAAAGGGTTCACACACATCCTGGGAAGCACAGGGCTACCTGGGGAAAACAAGAAGGCAGGAACAGATCACGCACGGGGCTCTCAGCCAGCAGAAGGCCAGACCCTTCCGTCTGTTACCTGCTCCTCTTAGCAATGGTCAGCAGCAGGACCTGGCAAGGATCGGGATCAACAGGCAGGAGGACAACTGGTCCCACATCTCCGAGCTGATTCAGCTCTCCAGCCTGGCAAAGGGGCAGAGCCACAGGGCTGCCATGAGCTGCAGGATTGCCCTGCTGCCCTTTGCCCATTGAAGCTGAAACGAGGAGGCTGGCAAAGTCCATGCTTGCTAACTGTGCCACAGAACCCCAGGCAAAAACAGAGACGGGCTCTCAGCTCGCAAGAGCTTGGCATACTGGTCCAGGAATAGAGCAGTGCTCAAGAGCGTCGCTCAGCATCCTCACAAGGCCACTCCTTGCCATCAGGATGCTGTGAAATCCAGGGCCAAGGCCTTGGCAACACTGTGTGCTCACAGCCAGTCCTCCAAAAGCCGGGCAGCAACTGGAGCTGGCACACGGACAGTCCAGGGAGGGCAGGAAGGGACGGATGGCATCTGTAACAGTGAGGAAGATCAACAGGTGGAATGGAGGGACAGGAGCTATCAGTACAAGGGGACGGGCATGATGGAAAGGATACAGATAAGACAGAAAAGCAGAAGCAGAGAGGAGCTGAAGACTGGAGAAAAGATCTGTGACAGAAGTACAGGAAATGGGAAGAGAGGAAAGAGAGCTGTGAGAAGAGCACAAGAAAAGAAGTGAGCAGAAGAGCAGAGAATTAAAGAGCACTAAAGGAGAGCAGATCGTGCTAGGAAGAGAAAAACAGTGAAAGAGAGCAGGTGAAGAAAGAGGAGAGATGACCGTAGAGAAGGAACAGCAGAAAAGGAGTGTAGATGAAGAAGACGTGTGGCAACTCAGGAAAGGAAGGTCAGAAGAGGAGAGCAGAAAGAGGAGTGAAAATACAGGGAAAAAAAGAACAGCAGAGGAGGAACAGATGCAGACAAAAAATAAGACGGGATACAGGGAACAAAGAAAAGTAGAGAGGAGAGCAGAAGAAATAGGAGAGGATAGAGAAAAGAAAGGAGTGCAGATGCAAAGAAAGAGTGAGGATAAATGGAAGAAAGAAAGACAAAATGAAGAGCAGACGCAGAAGGAAAACGTGTGAGGATACAGGGAAGAAAGAGTAGAAGAACTGGAGTAAATATGCAGATGAAAGAGGAGTGAGCAGAGATAAAAGGCAGAGCAGAAGCAGAGGAGTGCAAATGCAGCAGTACGAGGAGTGAGGAGATGGAAAGAAAAAGAGCAGAGGAGAACTGAAAACAAAGTAAAGGAGAGACGAGACAGGGAAAAAGAGTTAAAGAGCTGGTGGAGAAGCTGACCTGCTACCCACTCACTTGACCAGCTGAGCAGCTTTCCCCTCACTTTCCTAGCAGACCTTCTGTCCCCTCACATTCCCAGCTGAGCTGCTGTCCCATCCCCTACCTACCTGAGCTGCACGCAGTTCCCTTTCCCTACCTCAGCTGCTGGCCCCTCACCTGCTGTTCCTTGATGCTCTTGCCTTTTCCTGCTGCTCGCTCCCAACCTCAACACTTGCCTGCTCTGCTTGCTGCTTTCACAGCTGGCTCTCTGCTCACAGCTTCACTCCTTCTGCACGCCCTTCTCGGGCCCTTCCACCCTGCCTCATGGTGCAGCCTACTGCTCTAAGGGGTGGGAGATGGGGCTGGGATTGACAGCTGGGAGGTGGGGCTGGGACGTGAGATTGGGAAGGAGGTTTGGAATTGGGTTGGGAGGTGCGGTTAGGAGGTTGGATTTGGCAGTGGGATGTGAAAGTTAAGATGGGGCTGTGGGGATATGGATATGGGGTGGATGCGGAGTGGGAGATCAGAAAATGGAATATAGATGGGATGGGCTTGGGGTGGACGTGGGATCAACGTGGGAAGAACGCGGGATGGACTGGGGATGAAATAAGGATATGGGGTGGGATTGGGATGATGATGGCATGGGATAAGGGCACGGAATGGACGTGGGATGGATGTGGAGATACGGATTTGGAATGGACATGGATACAGGATAAGGGATGGGGATAGGATGTGGGGTGTGGACATGGGATGGGTTTGAGATGGCTGTGGGGTGGACAGGATGGATATGGGATGGGATAAAGTTGTGGGACACAGATGAGGCCCTTCCACCTCCTCCGCCCTTTGCCTTTCTCCACACAGATGCTTGCTTCTGCCCGCTGCCCAGCCCGCAGCCCGCATCTCTTGGGGAGACGGCAAGGTGGCCTGGAGCTCCCCACACCTCCTCCCGGGCACGGCTTCTCCGCTGTGCTTCAAGCCCACAGCCCAAAGGACCAAACCCCTCTCACCTTTGGGCCCAGCTTCTTCTCCTTCCGCGCAGCTCTGCGGCAAGCCGGGGCTCAGCTCTTCCCACCTTCCTCCGGTCCTGGAAGCTTGCTTGCTCTCATTCGCTGCCTTCCTTTGCTCTCCTTTGCTCTGCTGCGCTGAGCTTTCCTGCTGGCTTTCTCTAGAGTGACGAGCGTTGCTTTGGACTTTTTATTCTCTACTCGGCCTCTTTTTCCTCCCGTTTCCCTCCCACCCCCCCCCCTCCCTCCCATTTCCTCCTTCCACCCCTCTCCCCTCTCCTCCCCTCCTTCCCTCCCCCTCTCTCCTCCCTCTCCCCTCCCCTTCCCCCTTGCCTTAGGGGAACCTTACCTTCCCTGCTCTTCGCTCCCTCCTCCTTCACTCTCCTGCCTTTGGCTGCTCCTCCAGCCTTGCTTTCCCTTGCTCTGCTGGGCTCTGCTTTCTCTCTATTTCTTGCCGTCCAGCCTTTTCTCAGCTGCTATCCTTTAATTTTCCTTGGCCTTTGCCTTCTTTTCATCTCTCTTTTTTCTTTTGCTGTGCTGCTCTTGCTTTGCAGCTTTTCCTTTTCCACTTGTTTTCCTTCTGCATCCTTTTTTCTCTCTTTCCATCTTTGTTCTGCATTACTTTTTCCTTTTCTTCATCTCCTTTTTACATACTTATTTTCTTCATTCTCTTTTCAGATTCATTTTTTCATGTTTTTTCCTTTCATATTTCCTATTTTTATACTTCATTCTTTAATATTGTTTTCAATAGTTTTCCACAGCACTTGTTTCCATATTTCCTTTTTTTTTCATAATTCCTTTTTTCACATTTTCTCATGTTCCTTTTCTCTTTCAAATATATTTTCATTATATTCGAAGTATTTTTTCATTTTCTTTGAATTTGTTCCACATTTCCCATATTTTTTCACACTCCTTTTTTCTCATATTTCTTTTCCTTTCTCCCACATGTCTTTGTTTAAACACCGCTATTCCTTAAAGCCCTGCACCCCTCCTTCCCTCCCCATGCTTTCTGTTCTCCCTTACCCTCACCTCCCCCCTTGCCATACCCTCCCATTCCCTTGCCTGCTCTTCTGCCCTCAGCTGCTGTCCCTTCCTTTACCGACCTCAGCTGCTTGTTCCTAACATTACCCAGCTTCCCCCTGTGTGTTTTGTTGCTTTATTCTGATCCCTGCAGATGCTCTATATGCACCAACTCTCCCCTTCATCCCCGTCATCCTGCCTATATCTTGCCTCTCTCTCCATCTTCTCTCTGCACATTCCCGTTCAGCACACGCTGTAGCCCCATATTACCCTCTATTTTCCCGTGCCCACACAAGCCCCCCAATGCTCCCCTACAGCCTTTTATAACCTTATGTGCCTCCATGTCCCACCTGTACCCACCCGCAGACCCCTATTGTGCCCGTTTCTCCATATCGCACCCATAGCCCTCCCACTGCTCCCTGCAGCCCCACATCCCTTCTGTCCCACCTGCATTCCCCCTACAGACGCTCATACAGCCCTATTTCCTTACATCCTCCCCCAGCCCCCATATCCCTCCCCATATGCCTCCCCAGCCCCTCCCAACCCCCCAATGCACCCCATAGCACCGTGGCCCCGTTGCCCCCTCACAGCCCTCTGCTCCCCTAAATCCCCCTGCACCCACCCTACAGCCCCATAGACCCCGATACCACAGCCCACTGCAGCCCCGTGCGCCTCCCTGGATGCCCCCGGCCTTCCCAGCCCCTCACCCCACAAGGCTTCCTTCCCTGTCCCGCTGCTGCTCTCCGCCCCTCCCGGCTCCGGCGCCGCTCTCCTCAGCACCGCTCCCGTCGTGCCGCGGTTCCGTCTCGGTGCTGCCCGGAGCTCCGGCGCTCAGCGGCGATGCAGCGCTGCCGGGGCTGCGGGAGCGCAGCCGTCTGAGGGGAGAGCGGCTCTGAGCCGGTGGAAAAACGGCCGTTCCCGCGCGCCGCGCCTCAGCCAATCGCAGCCGGCGGCGCTGCCGCTGACCAATGAGAGCCCGGGGGCGGGACGGACCGGAAGCTGACCAATGAAAGCATGGGAGCGGGACGGACAGGAACCTGACCAATGAGAGCCCGAGGGCGGGACGGAACGGAAGCTGACCAATGAAAGCCCGGCAGCGGGACGGACAGGCACCTCACCAATGAGAGCCCGAGGGCGGGACGAACAGGGACCTGACCAATGAGAGCCTGAGGGCGGGACGGACAGGCACCTCACCAATGAGAGCCCGAGGGCGGGATGGACAGGAAACTGACCAATGAGAGCCCGAGGGCGGGACGGACAGGCACCTCACCAATGAGAGCTAGGGGGCGGGACGGAACGGCAGCTGACCAATGAAAGCCCGGGAGCGGGACAAACAGGCACCTGACCAATGAGAGCCCGGGAGCGGGACGGACAGGAACCTGACCAATGACAGCCTGGGAGCGGGACGGACAGGAACCTGACCAATGAGAGCCCGGGGGCGGGACAGACCGAAAGCTGACCAATGAAAGACCGTAAGCCGGACGGACAGGAAACTGACCAATGAAAGCCCGAGGGCAGGACTGACATGCACCTGACCAATGAAAGCCCGAGGGCGGGATGGACAGGAACCTGAACAATGAGAGCCTGAGGGCGGGATGGACAGGAAACTGACCAATGAGAGCCCGGGAGCGGGACGGACAGGCACCTGACCAATGAGAGCCCGGGAGCGGGACGGACAGGCACCTGACCAATGAAAGCCCGACGGCGGGACGGACAGGAACCTGACCAATGAGAGCCCGAGGGCGGGACGGACAGGCACCTGACCAATGAGAGCCAGGCGGGCAGGGGGAAACGGTGCTGGGCTGCTGGTGGGAGGAGCGTGGGCAGGGGGCGGGGCCTCGTGGTGCAGCCTACTGCTCTAGGGGGTGGGAGATGGGGCTGGGATTGACAGCTGGGAGGTGGGGCTGGGACGTGAGATTGGGAAGGAGGTTTGGAATTGGGTTGGGAGGTGCGGTTAGGAGGTTGGATTTGGCAGTGGGATGTGAAAGTTAAGATGGGGCTGTGGGGATATGGATATGGGGTGGATGCGGAGTGGGAGAGCAGAAAATGGAATATAGATGGGATGGGCTTGGGGTGGACGTGGGATCAACGTGGGAAGAACGCGGGATGGATTGGGGATGAAATAAGGATATGGGGTGGGATTGGGATGATGATGGCATGGGATAAGTGTACGGAATGGACGTGGGATGGATGTGGAGATACGGATTTGGAATGGACATGGATACAGGATAAGGGATGGGGATAGGATGTGGGGTGTGGACATGGGATGGGTTTGAGATGGCTGTGGGGTGGATAGGATGGATATGGGATGGGATAAAGTTGTGGGACACAGATGATGCCCTTCCACCTCCTCCGCCCTTTGCCTTTCTCCACACAGATGCTTGCTTCTGCCCGCTGCCCAGCCCGCAGCCCGCATCTCTTGGGGAGACGGCAAGGTGGCCTGGAGCTCCCCACACCTCCTCCCGGGCACGGCTTCTCCGCTGTGCTTCAAGCCCACAGCCCAAAGGACCAAACCCCTCTCACCTTTGGGCCCAGCTTCTTCTCCTTCCGCGCAGCTCTGCGGCAAGCCGGGGCTCAGCTCTTCCCACCTTCCTCCGGTCCTGGAAGCTTGCTTGCTCTCATTCGCTGCCTTCCTTTGCTCTCCTTTGCTCTGCTGCGCTGAGCTTTCCTGCTGCCTTTCTCTAGAGTGACGAGCGTTGCTTTTGACTCTTTATTCTCTACTTGGCCTCTTTTTCCTCCCGTTTCCCTCCCACCCTCCCCCTCTCCCCTCCCCTCCCTCCCATTTCCTCCTTCCACCCCTCTCCCCTCTCCTCCCCTCCTTCCCTCCCCCTCTCTCCTCCCTCTCCCCTCCCCTTCCCCCTTGCCTTAGGGGAACCTTACCTTTCCTGCTCTTCGCTCCCTCCTCCTTCACTCTCCTGCCTTTGGCTGCTCCTCCAGCCTTGCTTTCCCTTGCTCTGCTGGGCTCTGCTTTCTCTCTATTTGTTGCCGTCCAGCCTTTTCTCAGCTGCTATTCTTTAATTTTACTTGGCCTTTGCCTTCTTTTCATCTCTCTTTTTTCTTTTGCTGTGCTGCTCTTGCTTTGCAGCTTTTCCTTTTCCACTTGTTTTCCTTTTCCATCCTTTTTTCTCTTTTTCCATCTTTGTTCTGCATTACTTTTTCCTTTCCTTCATCTCTTTTTTACATACTTATTGTCTTCATTCTTTTTTCAGATCTGTTTTTTCCTGTTTTTTCCTTTCATATTTCTTTTTTTTATACTTCATTCTTTAATATTGTTTTCAATAGTTTTCCACAGCACTTGTTTCCATATTTCCTTTTTTTTTCATAATTCCTTTTTTCACATTTTCTCATGTTCCTTTTCTCTTTCAAATATATTTCCATTACATTCCAAGTATTTTTTTCATTTTTTTTTGAATTTGTTCCACATTTCCCATATTTCTCATATTTTTCCATACTCCTTTTTTCTCATATTTCTTCTCCTTTCTCCCACATGTCTTTGTTTAAACACCGCTATTCCTTAAAGCCCTGCACCCCTCCTTCCCTCCCCATGCTTTCTGTTCTCCCTTACCCTCACCTCCCCCCTTGCCATACCCTCCCATTCCCTTGCCTGCTCTTCTGCCCTCAGCTGCTGTCCCTTCCTTTACCGACCTCAGCTGCTTGTTCCTAACATTACCCAGCTTCCCCCTGTGTGTTTTGTTGCTTTATTCTGATCCCTGCAGATGCTCTATATGCACCAACTCTCCCCTTCATCCCCGTCATCCTGCCTATATCTTGCCTCTCTCTCCATCTTCTCTCTGCACATTCCCGTTCAGCACACGCTGTAGCCCCATATTACCCTCTATTTTCCCGTGCCCACACAAGCCCCCCAATGCTCCCCTACAGCCTTTTATAACCTTATGTGCCTCCATGTCCCACCTGTACCCACCCGCAGACCCCTATTGTGCCCGTTTCTCCATATCGCACCCATAGCCCTCCCACTGCTCCCTGCAGCCCCACATCCCTTCTGTCCCACCTGCATTCCCCCTACAGACGCTCATACAGCCCTATTTCCTTACATCCTCCCCCTGCCCCCATATCCCTCCCCATATGCCTCCCCAGCCCCTCCCAACCCCCCAATGCTCCCCATAGCACCGTGGCCCCGTTGCCCCCTCACAGCCCTCTGCTCCCCTAAATCCCCCTGCACCCACCCTATAGCCCCATAGACCCCGATACCACAGCCCACTGCAGCCCCGTGCGCCTCCCTGGATGCCCCTGGCCTTCCCAGCCCCTCACCCCACAAGGCTTCCTTCCCTGTCCCGCTGCTGCTCTCCGCCCCTCCCGGCTCCGGCGCCGCTCTCCTCAGCACCGCTCCCGTCGTGCCGCGGTTCCGTCTCGGTGCTGCCCGGAGCTCCGGCGCTCAGCGGCGATGCAGCGCTGCCGGGGCTGCGGGAGCGCAGCCGTCTGAGGGGAGAGCGGCTCTGAGCCGGTTGAAAAAGGGCCGTTCCCGCGCGCCGCGCCTCAGCCAATCGCAGCCGGCGGCGCTGCCGCTGACCAATGAGAGCCCGGGGGCAGGACGGACCGGAAGCTGACCAATGAAAGCCTGGGAGAGGGACGGACAGGCACCTGACCAATGAGAGCCCGAGGGCGGGACGGACCGGAAGCTGACCAATGAAAGCCTGGGAGAGGGACGGACAGGCACCTGACCAATGAGAGCCCGAGGGCGGGACGGACCGGAAGCTGACCAATGAAAGCACGGAAGCGGGACGGACAAGCACCTGACCAATGAGAGCACGAGGGCAGGACAAAACGGCAGCTGACCAATGAAAGCCCGGGAGCGGGACGGACAGGCACCTGACCAATGAAAGCCCGAGGGCGGGACGAACAGGCACCTGACCAATGAGAGACCGAGGGCGGGACGGACAGGCACCTCACCAATGAGAGCTCGGGGGCGGGACGGAACGGCAGCTGACCAATGAAAGTCCGGGAGCGGGACAAACAGGCACCTGACCAATGAGAGCCCGGGGGCGGGACGGAACGGAAGCTGACCAATGAAAGCCCGGGAGCGGGACGGACAGGAACCTGACCAATGAAAGCCTGGGAGCGGGACGGACAGGAACCTGACCAATGAGAGCCCGGGGGCGGGACGGACCGGAAGCTGACCAATGAAAGACCGTATGCCGGACGGACAGGAAACTGACCAATGAAAGCCCGAGGGCGGGACTGACATGCACCTGACCAATGAAAGCCCGAGGGCGGGATGGACAGGAAACTGACCAATGAGAGCCCGAGGGCGGGACGGAACGGTAGCAGACCAACGAAAGCCCGGGAGCGGGACGGACAGGCACCTGACCAATGAGAGCCCGGGGGCGGGACGAACAGGCACCTGACCAATGAGAGCCCGAGGGCGGGACGGACAGGCACCTGACCAATGAGAGCCCGAGGGCGGGATGTACAGGAAACTGACCAATGAGAGCCCGAGGGCGGGACGGACAGGCACCTGACCAATGAGAGCCGGGGGGGCAGGGGGAAACGGTGCTGGGCTGCTGGTGGGAGGAGCGTGGGCAGGGGGCGGGGCCTCGTGGTGCAGCCTACTGCTCTAGGGGGTGGGAGATGGGGCTGGGATTGACAGCTGGGAGGTGGGGCTGGGACGTGAGATTGGGAAGGAGGTTTGGAATTGGGTTGGGAGGTGCGGTTAGGAGGTTGGATTTGGCAGTGGGATGTGAAAGTTAAGATGGGGCTGTGGGGATATGGATATGGGGTGGATGCGGAGTGGGAGATGAGAAAATGGAATATATATGGGATGGGCTTGGGGTGGACGTGGGATCAACGTGGGAAGAACGCGGGATGGACTGGGGATGAAATAAGGATATGGGGTGGGATTGGGATGATGATGGCATGGGATAAGTGTACGGAATGGACGTGGGATGGATGTGGAGATACGGATTTGGAATGGACATGGATACAGGATAAGGGATGGGGATAGGATGTGGGGTGTGGACATGGGATGGGTTTGAGATGGCTGTGGGGTGGATAGGATGGATATGGGACGGGATAAAGTTGTGGGACACAGATGATGCCCTTCCACCTCCTCCGCCCTTTGCCTTTCTCCACACAGATGCTTGCTTCTGCCTGCTGCCCAGCCCGCAGCCCGCATCTCTTGGGGAGACGGCAAGGTGGCCTGGAGCTCCCCACACCTCCTCCCGGGCACGGCTTCTCCGCTGTGCTTCAAGCCCACAGCCCAAAGGACCAAACCCCTCTCACCTTTGGGCCCAGCTTCTTCTCCTTCCGCGCAGCTCTGCGGCAAGCCGGGGCTCAGCTCTTCCCACCTTCCTCCGGTCCTGGAAGCTTGCTTGCTCTCATTCGCCGCCTTCCTTTGCTTTCCTTTGCTCATTACACACTTGTTAGAAAACCAAAAGCAGCTCCATCCCAGAAGCGACTCGCTTCCACAGTGCTACAACTCCACATTTAACACGCACGCTGCAGTTTTCAGCCTAGGCTTTTGAAGGCAAAGCCAGACAATTCCACACCACTCAGTGCGAAGCCATGCAGCCATGAGAGTCACTCCAGCTCCACCCCAAAGGTGAACAGAAGCATCCAAACGGCTGAAGAGAGGGGCGGCTAATGAGGGAAGAAGGCAGCACCGCAGAGAGGTCAGGAGAACAGCTCTGCCTTCCACCATCAGGCGGCCGGCGGAGCCTCTCCTCCCCCAACAGAGAGGCCTGCAGGGTGAGGGGCACACGCTCACTTGTGCTCCGTGCTGCCCTGATGTCTCGCTCCAATTTATAGGAGGGAGAGGAGGTTCTTTTATTATCTCTATACCCGGCGTGAGATTAAGAAGCAACCGTTCAAATGTTGGTCCAACCAGTTTATTACAAATCTTAATCAGGGAAATGGGGAAGGGGAGGACGGACATTATTATGAATTAGGGTAATGGGGGAAGGGAAGGAGGGCGATAGAAAAGATTGGAAAGAAGAAGCAAGGAGTCTTTATAGGCAGCAAGAGGGACAGAGTCACCACCATGGATCCAGCGAGGTTCGTAGTTCAGTCTTTGATCTTCAGTAGCGGTGGGTCGTCAGGCATTGTTGTCCTGTTGACAACGACGACGGTGAGAAGGACGACGATGACCATGGCAATGATGGCCCCTTTTCAATGCTTTCAAAGTGGTGAAGTCAGCTGTCTTTGCAGTGACAGCTCAAATCCAAAGTGGTTGAGTCAGCTCTCCTTTGAGCGGCAGCTTCTGGCTCTGGGATCTCAGCAGAAACTCCTTGGTTCCCATCTTCCGGGCCTTGCCAGCAGATAAGAGGGAGCAGGGCTGCCCATCTGCATCCTGTTTCTCACAGAACACGATGGTATCGTTCCCCAATTTTCCCACACCTAGCTGGAGCTGTTTTGTCACAGGCCAGATCTTCCACCAGTAAACAGTCCTGAGCATTCTCATCCGCTCTGCTACAGAGCAAGCAGTTCTGGGGGAAGGGGCTTTCAAATGTTCCCAAAGCGATATCCATCGTCACACGGTCAGCACCCATCAGTTGCCTCCTCAACAAATCAATCAGAGTCTTATCGCAAGAAATACCTCAGGAAGCAAGCTGTGAGCCAAAAAAAACAAAGAAGGATTCTCACACCTGAGAAACTCAGCTCTGTGGAGCTGTTGTCTCACTCAGCGTGCCTGTGCTCAGGCCGTGCTACTGGCAGTTCTTTGCGCGTGCTTTGCAGACAGCGTGCTTATGGGCAGGGCCAGGAATTTGTACATCCCTTGCTTTGAGAACCTACAGCATTCCCTGATGGAGCTGTGGCAGTTCCGACCCAGCGCCACGAGTGGAATCACCAGGAGCTGCTGCAGCAGCTCACTGAGTGCCGCTGGACAAATCAGGCCGTGCGCTCCTTGGGAATGCAAAACTCCAACTGTTTATTGATGGACTGCAACCAGAGGGCCAAGTTGGGCTGCTGCCACGAAGCCGCTGCCTGCTGATGCTGCCCTGCTCAGTCCTGCAGCTGCAGCTTCTCCATCATCTCCACAAGGCTGTTGATTGCGGAGGCCTGCAAAGAAACAAAGCGAGTGTCAAAATAGGATTCGGCTTCCCCCACTATTCTACGATCCCCTTCGTGTCTGACAGACAGAGAACAAGAGCCGTGTCTGTGCTCGCCAAGGACTCACCTCTGCATGTGCAGCGGCAGCTCTCAGAGCAGCCTTCTTCATTTCTGCTCTCCTCTCTTGCTGTCTCTGTCGCCTTGCTATAGAGCAAGAGAAGAGAAACTCAGTTTGTCAACAGCAACCCTGTGGAAACGTGGGTACCGTGAGAACAGGCTAGGAAGCCTGGCAGGGAACGCTATTTCCAGTGGGACGAGCAGAGGGCCATCATGGAGTGAACGGGAAAAGAAGGGGTTACACATTCTGGCACGTCCTTGCCTTTGGACTTGGGAGCCTCCTACTCTTTTCCCCTCTCTGCAGAGAGAAGGAAAAAGCAAAGCAAACCCTAAGCGAACTCCAAGTGCTGGATAAGGGAAGCACCTCACCAGGGCAGCTGCAGCGTCTTCTTACCTCTTCGCTTGGAGGCCCGGACTGGGGCTGGCACACCGCCTCTGCTCTGAGCCTTCTCCCCACTGTGCTCCACCTTCACTGCTTTCTTGGCAGGGCACAGCTCTGCTTGCTGCTCCTCTCCTTCCGTGCCCTTGCGCTTTCTTGCGGCCACGGCCTTGCAGAAGGAGCGGTTGGCAACTGCAGGGGAAGCTCTTCCCCCTGTGCTGGGGCCTGCTGTTCCAGGAAGCCCTCCAGCCTGCAGGGGAGCTTTCACGTACATCTTGCCATTTGGCTCAGCTCCTCTCCCTGTTAGAATCAGGAAAGGGGAACAACACCATTCAGTGAGTCCTGCACTGCCTTCAGTCTGCAAAACGGGCCACAACATTGGGAAATCTCATCTCGAGTGCTCACAGCAATGGATCTGAGGATCTTGGCTGAACTGTGGGGTCCCACTTCCATTTGGGACGGGGAAGGTAATTGTAATCCCCAGGGATTAAGACCTAGAGCAACACGCAAGGACAGCAGCCCCAGGAAAGGACAGACAGAAAGCCTAGCGAGAAACACAGGGCACCAAAACCCAGACGCCTGCTGTATGCCCGTACCTCTCTTGGGTGCAGAGCCACACTCCGTGCTCCTCCCCTGCCTTCCTGGAAGGCTGCGCTTCACTGCAAGCCTGCTTGCATCAGCTTCTGACAGAAAAGAAACAGGAAAGACGTGAAGAGCATCCCTTTGAAGACATCCCTTTGAAAGACATGAAGAGCATCCCTTTGGAGGAACATTCCAGCACAGCCAACCACAAACTTCTGCTCTTCCAGTGCAGTTTCTTCAGTTTGCCTTTCTGCTGCTACAGCCTTGTGCCACTTGTGCAGTCAGCACAGATCTGCAGCGCCCTTTCCTCTCTCCTCCATCACACACACAGCCCCTCTGCATTCTGCAGAGCAAAGCTGCACCAGCAAATAAAACGCTACCAGGTGCAAACGTGGAGACACGGATCTCTTGTCCCTAGAGGGAATGCGCTCAGCTCTGAGCAGCACCACTTATACACAGACTTCTGTCTCACTGCTGCCATCGGCTGCCGCTGTCGGCCTCTCTAATGCTTGCACCATGGTTACTGGACATCCCTGCAGCACTGCACCCGCTCAGAAGTAATGCCTAGGATGCATTCTTCCATCCTTCATGACAGAGGACTGAAGAGACTCACTTTTGCACGGTGCTAAGGATGCTCCATCCCCGTCGTGTCCCTTTGCGCGCTGCAAGGCCCAGCTGGCATTGGGGCAGCCTGCTGGCTGCTGCTCCCAAGCACAGGGAACAGCACCGCATGGCTTCTGAGGAGAGAAAAAAGGAAGGTCCATGGAAACAGGCAGCCAATGTTTGCAAAGAGATGCAGCATTCCACATTGGGCCAGAGATGGGATAGCAGAGTGCTGAGACATTGGTTGCCACTCAAGGCAACATTTGCAAGCGCATTCACAGCATCTGCACAAGCTGCAATTTCTGGGCACATCCAGCTTTCTTCTCATTCAGGTGCAGAAGACAGGCGCTCTCAGACAGCACTTCAGGGCTTACACCAACACACCTGCAAACACCAGCATTATTCCGAGGGAAAAAGCGTCTTCAGGTGCCACAGTTCAACCCACGCCAAATTACCGTGCGCAGCCTTCGCTCTTCACCCCCAGTTCTTCCCCACTCGTTACTGCTGCAGGCAGCCAGAACAAACTTCTCAGCAGAAACCCAGGGCAGCAGGGACCTGGCAAACCAGAACCAGGCGCAGCTGGCAGGAGGGCAGCGCCCGCTCTCTGCTCCCCCCCTGCCCCATAGGTTCAGGAGCCTGGCAATGCTGTTCTGCTGCTGCACGCACACAACCCAACCGCTTACGGAGCTCACAAAGGACCAGCAGGGCTCCCCCTGCTCCACCTCTTCCCCCTCCAGAACCAGAGAAAGGAAGAAAACCCAAGAGGGAGAAACCCAGCCGTACCTTTCCACGCGCAAAGCAGGAATGGGAACTGTCTCCCTGCTGAGACATGCTGGGGAACGTCTCAGGGGAAGCTCAGCTTCCTGGGCTCCTCTCCACAGGCACAGCCCCCACTCTTGGAGAGAGCTGCCTTCACTGGCTTTCTTCAACTGCCTCGATTCCCAAAATCTCCTTTGGGAAACCAACCCGAAGGAAAGAACCTGCAAGTGAAAGAGAGTGAGAAAGAAGCATTTTCCCAGCTTTCTGTTCTCTCTCCTGCTACGCAGTTTAAACTATCGGGCAGGGCAATGCTCCAAACCAACTAGCTACAAGAACTGTCCCCAAAGCACAGCCAGCTTCCGTACAGCTGCCGTGACTTCTGGCAGCAAGCGTTCTTCTCCATCTCCTCCATAGTTGTGCACCTTGAAGCGCACGGCTGGCGCTGCTGTCGTGAAGAAAACTCCCTTGGCCTCACCGCCAGCCTGGACGAGGGCTGACACAGTGTGCCCAGCCCAGCCCAGCTTTCCTGCTCAGACACCTCCTGCCGACCCCCCAGCACCAAACCCAGCTCACCTGGTCACTGCTGGGCCTCAGCTGTGCCCAGCTCACGCACACGCCGCAGCGCTGCTTCCAACCGGGCTCTCACAGATGATCTCTCAAGGAAGCTCCACAACAGCTCAGTCTGCGTGCACCACGCTCACCAGAGCACCAGCTCTGCTCCAGCTGGGCCACAAACGCTCCCAGCCCGGCAACGACTGTGAGCTCAGCGAGTGCCTGCATCACCGCTGTGCTTTCATCACAGCAAAGGTCACCTCCTGCATCCAAAGGCTGGGAAACCAACCCAAGTGTCACCCAGTGGAGTCAGTTGAAGTCAAGGAACACAGGAATTCAGATGACTCCTGTGCAGCCAGCTTGGGTCGCACTCTTGCTCAGGCACTGCACAATCAGACCAAGCAGATGCTGCTTCCTGGCTGCCTACAGGTTGGGTGCTGGAAAGGTTTGGGCTCCCAAACAATCAGCAAGTATTTGGATAAGCCAGCCCTCTGTTTTTTGGGAAGGCAGAAAAGTCCTTCTTTCAAGCCAGCTTGCAAAGGCAGAACAGCTCTGTTCTTGGGCCGCAGCACCCCATGGCCCGGCCTTGCTCCAACGCTGGGGCTGCACTTCCCCTGGGCATCCACACTTGCTCCAGCTCTCTTGCAGCTTTCTGCAAGGTTTGGGGCTTCCTGCTGAAGAGTTCCTCCCCTTCTTCTGCAATATCACTCCTGCTTCCTCTGCTATCATACCAGAAGGTGCCGCACAGTCCGTCAGCCTGGAGTTCCTTCCTCACACCAGCAATTGCTCCTGCACTGGCCTTCACTCACACTGTGATGCCGCCCACTTCCAGCACGAGCTGCCCTGCAAGGCACAGGAATAAAAGGTGCGATGAACGCAAGCTCACAAGCCCAAGGCTGTGTCACTACCACGTGTTGCAGCCTGGGGAAGTCAGCCGCAACTGGAACCTTGCTCAGAATTAAGACAGGCGCCGTACATGAAGGCACACCTCCAAACAAGTGCCGCGCTCAGAAATAAATACCGAAATCACTTTGCTGTAGGTGGTTACCTCCACATTCCTTTGCATTTAGGAAAAGAGGGACTCAGAATTGAAGGATAGGAAGAAAAAACCAACATCAGCTTCGCCGATGGTGGTGAAACTTGGGAACACGACTCAAAAAGAGACGGTTTCCAACTCCTTGTAAGGCACAAAGCGACGGGCCCACGCCTGCAGAAAGCCTGATCTGCTCTGCCACAGGTGGCTGAGTGACACAGAAGCTGAGCTGCCCATTCAGCAGCGCTTACACAGCAACGCGCGGGATGCCAACGTTCCTCGGGCATTTCCCATCAGAAGGGAAATCCCTTCTCCCTGCCACGCCGCGTCCACAGGGCTGCACTGACACAGGCAGCGCAGAATCCATGCAAACCTTCTTTCCTCATCGTGGGGCTTTGTGACAGACCCAAACAATCAGACATCAGGTCGCTGCGCGGGCTGCTGGCTGACACCGCCATCATTTCCACACCACGGCTTCCTGGAAGCAAACTAAGTCAAGTACTTCGAGGGAATTCCACACAGAGACGGCGTATTTTACTGTTCTGTGACACAGAGCAGGACAGAATGGGAGAGGCGTGCAGCTGCATCAGCACCCCAGTTGCTAAAGGAATGGAAAGACAGAACTATCCAAAGTCAATGCATTATTCTAATCCAAGGAGGGAAGACGTTTTTGATATATCCTTTTTTATCAGTTAAAAGAGACGGTGGGCACTCTGAAAGGGAAATCCTAGGCCTCAAGTTCTGACAGGCATCAAATAAAGCCACAGCCCCTGCCACAAAGGCCGGCTCATCACATCCTATCGTTACCCCAGGAGCACTTGGCAACTCAGGCAAAGTGGGCCGTGCAGAGAAGATTGCTGCATTTCTTCTTCTCCTGGCCCAGAAGTTGCTTTTCCTACCTTAGAAAATAAAGGAAGAAAACCTGACATAGCGTAGAAAGGGCGGGCAGCGTGGCACACCAAGGCAGCAGGAGCGTGCTGAACCTGCACAACATTGGAAACTGCCACCTTTCCTCCCAGAGCAACCGACATCTTCCATATCCACTCCTGCTTTCACCACTCTTGGTAACAAAGGTGTTTTAGCAGCTGGGGCTCCTCCCTGTCCTCAGAGGAGGACTCACAGCACTCAGATGCATCTCAGCTCCATTCCTTTCCGCGCCTGCTCTCTGGGGACGATGGGTTTTTGTATTATAAGGGAATTTGTATAACCAAGATGTTATAATCACAATAGAATTGTGTATAATCAGTAGATATCAAGATGTTATAATCGCAATATAATCAAGAGAGTAAGGCAAAGCAGACAAGGATCACAAAAGAGAATAAGTGGAAGAGCTTACCCTTGGGTTGAGCTCACCAGAAGACACCAAAAGAGGGGATCTCCAGCAGAGATCCTTCCCCTCTGGTAGCCTGCTCTTCAATAGGTCCAGGAGGGGTGAATTGCCTTCAGCTGTGCTCCTCTGGCTGACTCAAGGCTCACCTCAGGTGATCAATCAGAGGTTCAGGCCGTCACTCAGCAGTTCCCATACACTGCACCCCTTCAGAGCATGAACCAGTGATCAGGTTAACAAAAGGGTAAGCTTTCCCTAATACAGAGATCCGCTATATCGCGACGCTTGTGCAATTTTATCGCGACGTGTGTTGGTACAACTCAAGACGAGTGACGATCAGTGGATGTCCATACTCTTCTATGTCCAGTGTCCCCCACCACATCCTCATCTCCAAATTGGATTTGATGGGTGGACGAGCCGATGGATGAGCAATGGGTTGAAAGGCCGCAGACAGAGGGTGGTGGTCAATGGCTCCGTGTCCAGGTGGAGGCCGGTAACAAGGGGTGTCCCCCAAGGGTCTGTCTTGGGACCGGTGCTCATTAACATCTTTATTAATGACATGGATGAGGGAATTGAGTGCACCCTCAGCAATTTGCTGACGACACCAAGCTGAGCGGTGCGGTCGATACGGTGGAAGGAAGGGATGCCATTCAGAGGGACCTCGAGAGGCTGCAGGGCTGGGCTGGGGTGAACCTGATGAGGTTCAATGAGGTTTGCATTTGGGCCAGAGGAACCCCAGGCACCTGTAGAGGCTGGGAGGAGTGGGCCTGGAGAGCAGCTGGGCAGAGAAGGACCTGCGGGTCCTGATGGACGAGAGGCTGAACACGAGGCAGCAGTGCGCAGCTCGAAAGGCAAATGGGATCCTGGGCTCCATTAGGAGAGGGGTGGCCAGCAGGGACAGGGAGGTGATCGTCCCTCTCTACTCGGCTCTTGTGAGGCCCCATCTGGAGTCCTGTGTCCAGGTGTGGAGCCCTCAGTACAAGAAAGACATTGAGATTGTGGAAAGGGTCCAGAGGAGGGCGACTAAGATGAGCAGGGGGCTGTATAGGGGGCAATAAGGGGGGATGGGGGTCACTTGGGTCGTTATAGGGGGCAATAAGGGGGGATGGGGTCGTTATAGGTGGCAGTGAGGGGGAAGGAGGGCAATGGGGTCGTTATAGGGGGCAGTGAGGGGAATGGGGGGCAATGAGGGGGGCTGGGGGGCATTGGGGTCGTTATAGGGGGCAGTGAGGGGAATGGGGGGCAATGAGGGGGCTGGGGGGCACTGGGGTCGTTATAGGGGGCAATGAAGGGGGATGGGGTCGTTATAGCTGACAGTGAGGGGGAAGGAGGGCAATGGGGTCGTTATAGGGGGCAGTGAGGGGGGAATGAGGTCGGTATGGGGGATAGGGGGGCGTTGGGGTCATTATAGGGGGCAGTGAGGGGGCAATGGGGTTGTTATAGGTGGCAGTGAGGGGAATGGGGGGCAATGAGGGGGGCTGGGGGGCAATGGGGTCGTTATAGGGGGCAGTGAGGGGAATGGGGGGCGGTATGGGGGATGGGGGGATTTGGAAAGGGTCCAGAGGAGGGCGACTAAGATGATGAGGGGGCTGTATAGGGGGCAATAAGGGGGAATGGGGGGCACTGGGGTCGTTATAGGGGGCAATGAGGGGGCTGGGGGGGCATTAGGGTGGTTATAGGGGGCGGTAAGGGGGGAATGGGGTGGGTATGGGGGGGTGGGGGGCAATGGGGTCGTTATAGGGGGCAATGAGGGGAATGGGGGGCAATGAGGGGGGCTGCTGGAGCAGCTCCCCTATGAGGACAGGCTGAGGGAGTTGGGCTTTGTTCAGCCTGGAGAAGAGAAGGCTGCGGGGTGACCTCATGGCAGCCTATCAATACCTGAAGGGAACCTACAGCCAGGAGGGGAGTAAACTCTTCCAAAGGGCTGACAACAGCAGGACTAGGGGAAATGGATCCAAGTTGAAGGAGGGAAGATTGAGGTTGGATGTTAGGGGGAAGTTCTTTACTAGGAGAGTGGTTGGGCCCTGGAACGGGCTGCCCAGGGAGGTTGTGGATGCCCCGTCCTTGGACGTGTTTAAGGCCAGGTTGGACGGGGTGCTGGGCAACCTGATCTGAATGTGGATGTTTGGTGGCCCTGCCAGGCAGGGGGTTGGAACTGCATGATCCTTGGGGTCCCTTCCAACCCGGGTGATTCTGTGATCTGTGATTCATAGGGGCACACAGGGATGCCATAGGGGCACATGAGGAGCCATAGGGGAGCATGAGGACACCATAGGGACATATAAGGATGCTATGGGGACACATTGGGACACCATAGGGACACATGAGGACACCATAGGGGCACACAGGGCTGCCATAGGGACACATAGGGACACCATAGGGACACATGAGGAGCCATAGGGGCACACAGGGATGCCATAGGGACACCATAGGGACACACGAGGACCCCATAGGGACACATGAGGAGCCATAGGGGCACACAGGGATGCCATAGGGACACCATAGGCACATATGAGGACCCCATAGGGGCACACAGGGCTGCCATAGGGACACATAGGGACACCATAGGGGCACACAGGGCTGCCATAGGGACACACAGGGACACCATAGGGGCACATGAGGAGCCATAGGGGCACACAGGGCTGCCATAGGGACACATAGGGACAGGTTGGACGGGGTGCTGGGCAACCTGATCTGAATGTGGATGTTTGGTGGCCCTGCCAGGCAGGGGGTTGGAACTGCATGATCCTTGGGGTCCCTTCCAACCCGGGTGATTCTGTGATCTGTGATTCATAGGGGCACACAGGGATGCCATAGGGGCACATGAGGAGCCATAGGGGAGCATGAGGACACCATAGGGACATATAAGGATGCTATGGGGACACATTGGGACACCATAGGGACACATGAGGACACCATAGGGGCACACAGGGCTGCCATAGGGACACATAGGGACACCATAGGGACACATGAGGAGCCATAGGGGCACACAGGGATGCCATAGGGACACCATAGGGACACACGAGGACCCCATAGGGACACATGAGGAGCCATAGGGGCACACAGGGATGCCATAGGGACACCATAGGCACATATGAGGACCCCATAGGGGCACACAGGGCTGCCATAGGGACACATAGGGACACCATAGGGGCACACAGGGCTGCCATAGGGACACACAGGGACACCATAGGGGCACATGAGGAGCCATAGGGGCACACAGGGCTGCCATAGGGACACATAGGGACACCATAGGGGCACATGAGGAGCCATAGGGGCACACAAGGATGCCTTAGGGACACATGAGGACGCCACAGGGACACATGAGGAGCCATAGGTGAGCATGAGGACACCATAGGGACATAAAAGGATGCTATGGGGACGCATAAGGTCACCATAGGGACACATGAGGACACCATAGGGACATAAAAGGATGCTATTGGGACACATAAGGTCACCACAGGGACACATGAGGACCCCATAGGGGCACACAGGGCTGCCATAGGGACACATAGGGACACCATAGGGACACATGAGGAGCCATAGGGGCACACAGGGATGCCATAGGGACACCATAGGGACACATGAGGACACCATAGGGGCACACAGGGCTGCCATAGGGACACATAGGGACAGGTTGGACGGGGTCCTGGGCAACCTGATCTGAATGTGGATGTTTGGTGGCCCTGCCAGGCAGGGGGTTGGAACTGCATGATCCTTGGGGTCCCTTCCAACCCGGGTGATTCTGTGATTCTGTGACCTGGGTTCCTCTGCTGCCATCTGACAGGAAGGAGAGCAGCAGTGCTTTGTGTCAGCACAGTGCAGTTTGAACATCAGTTTCTGCTCTGGCTGTAGAACAGCGTCTTTTGGATTTGGGGGGTGGATGTGGGCTGACAGCACAGCGCTGCTCCTGGTGTCTGTGCAATCACACTGCATCTGTTGTTGCAGGGACGGAGCCTGCGCGTCTGTGGGATGGTGCTGGGCACGGGGGGAAGCGGAAAGCCTCCGCAGGTGAGAAGCTGCTGTGAGCTGTGGTGTGGGTGCTGCCTGTAAGGAGGGCTGCGTGCAGGGCTGTGTGTGATGGAGGAGAGAGGAAAGGGCGCTGCAGATCTGTGCTGACTGCACAAGTGGCACAAGGCTGTAGCAGCAGAAAGGCAAACTGAAGAAACTGCAGTGGAAGAGCAGAAGTTTGTGGTTGGCTGTGCTGGAATGTTCCTCCAAAGGATGCTCTTCATGTCTTTCAAAGGGATGTCTTCAAAGGGATGCTCTTCACGTCTTTCCTGTTTCTTTTCTGTCAGAAGCTGATGCAAGCAGGCTTGCAGTGAAGCGCAGCCTTCCAGGAAGGCAGGGGAGGAGCACGGAGTGTGGCACTGCACCCAAGAGAGGTACGGGCATACAGCAGGCGTCTGGGTTTTGGTGCCCTGTGTTTCTCGCTAGGCTTTCTGTCTGTCCTTTCCTGGGGCTGCTGTCCTTGCGTGTTGCTCTAGGTCTTAATCCCTGGGGATTACAATTACCTTCCCCGTCCCAAATGGAAGTGGGACCCCACAGTTCAGCCAAGATCCTCAGATCCATTGCTGTGAGCACTCGAGATGAGATTTCCCAATGTTGTGGCCCGTTTTGCAGACTGAAGGCAGTGCAGGACTCACTGAATGGTGTTGTTCCCCTTTCCTGATTCTAACAGGGAGAGGAGCTGAGCCAAATGGCAAGATGTACGTGAAAGCTCCCCTGCAGGCTGGAGGGCTTCCTGGAACAGCAGGCCCCAGCACAGGGGGAAGAGCTTCCCCTGCAGTTGCCAACCGCTCCTTCTGCAAGGCCGTGGCCGCAAGAAAGCGCAAGGGCACGGAAGGAGAGGAGCAGCAAGCAGAGCTGTGCCCTGCCAAGAAAGCAGTGAAGGTGGAGCACAGTGGGGAGAAGGCTCAGAGCAGAGGCGGTGTGCCAGCCCCAGTCCGGGCCTCCAAGCGAAGAGGTAAGAAGACGCTGCAGCTGCCCTGGTGAGGTGCTTCCCTTATCCAGCACTTGGAGTTCGCTTAGGGTTTGCTTTGCTTTTTCCTTCTCTCTGCAGAGAGGGGAAAAGAGTAGAAGGCTCCCAAGTCCAAAGGCAAGGACGTGGCAGAATGTGTAACCCCTTCTTTTCCCGTTCACTCCATGATGGCCCTCTGCTCGTCCCACTGGAAATAGCGTTCCCTGCCAGGCTTCCTGGCCTGTTCTCACGCTACCCACGTTTCCACAGTGGTGCTGTTGACAAACTGAGTTTCTCTTTTCTTGCTCTATAGCAAGGCGACAGAGACAGCAAGAGAGGAGAGCAGAAATGAAGAAGGCTGCTCTGAGAGCTGCCGCTGCACATGCAGAGGTGAGTCCTTGGCGAGCACAGACACGGCTCTTGTTCTCTGTCTGTCAGACACGAAGGGGATCGTAGAATAGTGGGGGAAGCCGAATCCTATTTTGACACTCGCTTTGTTTCTTTGCAGGCCTCCGCAATCAACAGCCTTGTGGAGATGATGGAGAAGCTGCAGCTGAAGGACTGAGCAGGGCAGCATCAGCAGGCAGCGGCTTCGTGGCAGCAGCCCAACTTGGCCCTCTGGTTGCAGTCCATCAATAAACAATTGGAGTTTTGCATTCCCAAGGAGCGCACGGCCTGATTTGTCCAGCGGCACTCAGTGAGCTGCTGCAGCAGCTCCTGGTGATTCCACTCGTGGCGCTGGGTCGGAACTGCCACAGCTCCATCAGGGAATGCTGTAGGTTCTCAAAGCAAGGGATGTACAAATTCTTGGCCCTGCCCATAAGCGCGCTGTCTGCAAAGCACGCGCAAAGAACTGCCAGTAGCACGGCCTGAGCACAGGCACGCTGAGTGAGACAACAGCTCCACAGAGCTGAGTTTCTCAGGTGTGAGAATCCTTCTTTGTTTTTTTTGGCTCACAGCTTGCTTCCTGAGGTATTTCTTGTGATAAGACTCTGATTGATTTGTTGAGGAGGCAACTGATGGGTGCTGACCGTGTGACGATGGATATCGCTTTGGGAACATTTGAAAGCCCCTTCCCCCAGAACTGCTTGCTCTGTAGCAGAGCGGATGAGAATGCTCAGGACTGTTTACTGGTGCAAGATCTGGCCTGTGACAAAACAGCTCCAGCATGGTGTGGGGAAATTGGGGAACGATACCATCGTGTTCTGTGAGAAACAGGATGCAGATGGGCAGCCCTGCTCCCTCTTATCTGCTGGGAAGGCCCGGAAGATGGGAACAAAGGAGTTTCTGCTGAGATCCCAGAGCCAGAAGCTGCCACTCAAAGGAGAGCTGACTCAACCACTTTGGATTTGAGCTGTCACTGCAAAGACAGCTGTCTTCACCACTTTGAAAGCATTGAAAAGGGGCCATCATCGCCATGGTCATCGTCGTCCTTCTCACCGTTGTCGTTGTCAACAGGACAACAATGCCTGACGACCCACCGCTACTGAAGATCAAAGACTGAACTACGAACCTCGCTGGATCCATGGTGGTGACTCTGTCCCTCTTGCTGCCTATAAAGACTCCTTGCTTCTTCTTTCCTATCTTTTCTATCGCCCTCCTTCCCTTCCCCCATTACCCTCATTCATAACAGTGTCCGTCCTCCCCTTCCCCATTTCCCTGATTAAGATTTGTAATAAACTGGTTGGACCAACATTTGAACCGTTGCTTCTTAATCTCACGCCGGGTATAGAGATAATAAAAGAACCTCCTCTCCCTCCTATAAATTGGAGCGAGACATCAGGGCAGCACGGAGCACAAGTGAGCGTGTGCCCCTCACCCTGCAGGTGTCTCTGTTGGGGGAGGAGAGGCTCCGCCGGCTGCCTGATGGTGGAAGGCAGAGCTGTTCTCCTGACCTCTCTGCGGTGCTGCCTTCTTCCCTCATTAGCCGCCCCTCTCTTCAGCCATTTGGATGCTTCTGTTCACCTTTGGGGTGGAGCTGGAGTGACTCTCATGGCTGCATGGCTTCGTACTGAGTGGTGTGGAGTTTTCTGGCTTTGCCTTCAAAAGCCTGGGCTGAAAGCTGCAGCGTGCGTGTTAAATGTGGAGTTGTAGCACTGTGGAAGCGAGTCGCTTCTGGGATGGAGCTGCTTTGGGTTTTCTAACAAGTGTATAATGAGCAAAGGAAAGCAAAGGAAGGCGGCGAATGAGAGCAAGCAAGCTTCCAGGACCGGAGGAAGGTGGGAAGAGCTGAGCCCCGGCTTGCCGCAGAGCTGCGCGGAAAGAGAAGAAGCTGGGCCCAAAGGTGAGAGGGGTTTGGTCCTTTGGGCTGTGGGCTTGAAGCACAGCGGAGAAGCCGTGCCCGGGAGGAGGTGTGGGGAGCTCCAGGCCACCTTGCCGTCTCCCCAAGAGATGCGGGCTGCGGGCTGGGCAGCGGGCAGAAGCAAGCATCTGTGTGGAGAAAGGCAAAGGGCGGAGGAGGTGGAAGGGCCTCATCTGTGTCCCACAACTTTATCCCGTCCCATATCCATCCTATCCACCCCACAGCCATCTCAAACCCATCCCATGTCCACACCCAACATCCTATCCCCATCCCTTATCCTGTATCCATGTCCATTCCAAATCCGTATCTCCACATCCATCCCACGTCCATTCCGTACACTTATCCCATGCCCTCATCATCCCAATCCCACCCCATATCCTTATTTCATCCCCAATCCATCCCGCGTTCTTCCCACGTTGATCCCACGTCCACCCCAAGCCCATCCCATCTATATTCCATTTTCTGATCTCCCACTCCGCATCCACCCCATATCCATATCCCCACAGCCCCATCTTAGCTTTCACATCCCACTGCCAAATCCAACCTCCTAACCGCACCTCCCAACCCAATTCCAAACCTCCTTCCCAATCTCACGTCCCAGCCCCACCTCCCAGCTGTCAATCCCAGCCCCATCTCCCACCCCTAGAGCAGTAGGCTGCACCACGAGGCCCCGCCCCCTGCCCACGCTCCTCCCACCAGCAGCCCAGCACCGTTTCCCCCTGCCCCCCGGCTCTCATTGGTCAGGTGCCTGTCCGTCCCGCTCCCGGGCTCTCATTGGTCAGTTTCCTGTCCGTCCCGCCCTCAGGCTTTCATTGGTCAGGTGCCTGTCCGTCCCGCCCTCGGGCTTTCATTGGTCAGGTGCATGTCAGTCCCGCTCCCGGGCTTTCATTGGTCAGCTTCCGGTCCGTCCCGCCCTCGGGCTCTCATTGGTCAGGTTCCTGTCCGTCCCGCCTCCCAGGCTTTCATTGGTCAGGTTCCTGTCCGTCCCGCTCCCAGGCTTTCATTGGTCAGCTTCCGGTCCGTCCCGCCCACGGGCTCTCATTGGTCAGGTTCCTGTCCGTCCCGCTCCTGGGCTTTCATTGGTCAGCTTCCGGTCCGTCCCGCCCCCGGGCTCTCATTGGTCAGCGGCAGCGCCGCCGGCTGCGATTGGCTGAGGCGCGGCGCGCGGGAACGGCCGTTTTTCCACCGGCTCAGAGCCGCTCTCCCCTCAGACGGCTGCGCTCCCGCAGCCCCGGCAGCGCTGCATCGCCGCTGAGCGCCGGAGCTCCGGGCAGCACCGAGACGGAACCGCGGCACGACGGGAGCGGTGCTGAGGAGAGCGGCGCCGGAGGCGGGAGGGGCGGAGAGCAGCAGCGGGACAGGGAAGGAAGCCTTGTGGGGTGAGGGGCTGGGAAGGCCGGGGGCATCCAGGGAGGCGCCCGGGGCTGCAGTGGGCTGTGGTATCGGGGTCTATGGGGCTATAGGGTGGGTGCAGGGGATTTAGGGGAGCAGAGGGCTGTGAGGGGGTAACGGGGCCACGGTGCTATGGGGTGCATTGGGGGGTTGGGAGGCTTCTTTTTCCTATTTGGAACAATAAAATCTTCTAGGTTCCGTGTTGTTGGTGGAACCCTCTCTATAACCCTCACCCTTGATTTCTTAGGGTAGCTCTGCAATTGTCGATTGTCCTTTAGTTGCCTCCAGAGCTGCAGAAGGCCGTGGTTGGGCTGGCGGTCGGTCTCAGCAAATCGGACTGCCCCAACAGTCACCAAGCAGACCGACACAGAAGGAACGGTTGAGATCTACGTCAGCTTGGATTGGAAACGCAGTGCCAAGGGCTGCACAAAGGTGAGACAGTTCTGAGCATAAGGAAAGGCATCAGCTGGGTGAGGGCTTTGCTGGGTGAGCATCACCCTGCTGAAGCAGGCAGCCACATCCATGGGGACTGGAAGCTTTTTCTGCCTTCTGGCTCTTGGCTGCTGCTCTGAGAGTGGAGCTTCTTGCAGAAGGAGCTGTGGGCACAGCATCCAGCATTGGAAGTGACCACAGCTGAGACAGCAGCATCCTGAGCGGCGCTCTGGGGGGAAATCCTCACTGAACAAAGGCCCAGAAGAAGAGAGCAGCTTGTGTCTGCATTCACATCGTCAGGTTTTCCTTTCTGATCTGTTACCCCTCATCTGTGCCTACAGCAGTGTGATGTGCGCTGCAGGAAGTGCCCATGGTTCGCATTCAACCTTGCCTTTCACCTTGTTTTAAAGCTTAGAGGCACCCTTAATGTCTGCAGCCCTGAGCTTTGTGCCATGAGAGCTCTCCAGCTTCTACCCGTGATCTGAGGCTGTATTGTGTCTACTGCCAGGCTCTTTTCATTTAAAGGTAGGAAAATTCATTTCAGGCCCAGGAGAAGAAGAAATGCAGCAAACTTCCCTGCGCTGCTCACTTTGCCTGAGTTGCCAAGCGCTCCTCGTTTTTCTTGCACCCTTCAATTCCAAGCCCACATTTTCCCCAAAGCAAAAGAATTCAGAGGGAACCACCTACAGTTCAGTAAGCGATTTCAGTATTTATTTCTGATTGTGGCAATTACTTCAGTTCAGAAGTCACATTTAATTTACGGTGCCTGCTTTAATTCTGACCAAGCTTGCAGTGGCAGCTGGCTTCCCAAGGCTGCAGTACGTGGTGGTGGCACAGCCGTGGGCTTCTGCATTTGGTCTGATCCCACATTTCATTTCTCTCACTGGCTGGTGATAGAAGTGGACGGCATCCAGCGTGAATGAGGGTCAGTGCAGGAGCAGCTGCTGCTGGGAGGAAGGAAGTGCAGGCTGATGGATGCTGATGCATCTCCCAGCACCAGAGAAGGAAGGAAGTGCAGGCTGATGGATGCTGACGCATCTCCCAGCACCAGAGGAGGAAGGAAATGCAGGCTGATGGATGCTGATGCATCTCCCAGCACCAGAGGAGGAAGGAAGTGCAGGCTGATGGATGCTGATGCATCTCCCAGCACCAGAGGAGGAAGGAAGTGCAGGCTTCCCAACTGGGAAACCCCAAATCCTCCTTACAGGGCCTCCATTTCCCCACGGCCCCAATGGCAGCCCCAAATCCCCCCCCTATTCGCCCCCCTTCCTGCTTACTGACCCCAAAACCAGAGGCGACAGCGGAAAGATTTAGACGGTCATAGAGGGAAAGATTTGGGGTCAGGAAAGATTTGGGGTGATGGGGGCCCCAGGCAGCAGCACTTTTGGGGTCGTGGGACGGTTGTGGGGTCAGGGGGCTCCCGACCTCCTGTGAGCAGAGCTGGGCCCCATTGGGGTCGGCACGGAGGTTATGGGGTCATGGGCCTGCGGGGTGGCAGCACCGTGACTTTGGGGTCAGTGGGGCCATAGGGGAGGCAATGGGGCCGTTGGGGGTCAATGAGGGCATTGGGGTCAGTGGGGACTTTGGGGTCAATGGGGCCATAGGGGAGGCAATGGGG
Organism: Lagopus muta; assembly: GCF_023343835.1. Lineage (NCBI taxonomy): Eukaryota > Metazoa > Chordata > Aves > Galliformes > Phasianidae > Lagopus > Lagopus muta. The sequence goes on from NW_026040209.1 coordinate 40,502, forward strand.
ACTTTGGGGTCAATGGGGCCATTGGGGTCAGTGGGGGCATTGGGGTCAATGGAGTCATTGGGGGTCAATGGGGACTTTGGGGTCAATGGGGCCATTGGGGTCAGTGGGGGCATTGGGGTCAATGGGGACGTTGGGGGTCAATGGGGCCATTGGAGTCAGTGGGGCCATTGGGGTCAATGGAGTCATTGGGGGTCAATGGGGAATTTGGGGTCAGTGGGGGCATTGGGGTCAGTGGGGCCATTGGGGTCAATGGAGTCATATGGGAGTCAATGGGGACTTTGGGGTCAATGGAGCCAAATGGGGTCCATGGGGGTCAATGGAGAATTTGGGGTCAGTGGGATTTTTTGGGGTAAGTGGGGCGATATGGGAGTCAATGGGGGCTTTGGGGTCAAGGGGGACATGGAAGTCAACGGGGACTTTGGGGTCAGTGGGGCCATTGGGGTCAATGGAGCCATATGGGGTCAATGGGGTCCATGGGGTCAATGGGGATTTTGGGGTCAATGGAGCCATATGGGGTCAATGGGGAATTTGGGGTCAATGGGGATTTTTAGGGTCAGCGGGGACATAGAAGTCAATGGGGTCATATGGGAATCAATGGGGACTTTGGGGTCAGTGGGGCCATTGGGGTCAGTGGGGGCATTGGGTCAATGGGGTCATTGGGGGTCAATGGGGATTTTGGGGTCAATGGGGCCATTGGGTTCAATGGGGACTTTGGGGTCAGTGGGGTCATATGGGAGTCAATGGGGATTTTGGGGTCAGTGGGGTCATATGGGAGTCAATGGGGACTTTGGGGTCAGTGGGGTCATATGGGAGTCAATGGGGCCATATGGGGTCAATGGGGTCCATGGGGGTCAATGGGGACTTTGGGGTCAGTGGGGTCATATGGGAGTCAATGGGGACTTTGGGGTCAATGGGGCCATTGGGGTCAGTGGGGGCATTGAGGTCAATGGGGACGTTGGGGATCAATGGGGACTTTGGGGTCAATGGGGGCATTAGGGTCAATGGAGCCATATGGGGTCAATGGGGACTTTGGGGTCAGTGGGGCCATTGGGGTCAATGGAGCCATATAGGGTCAATGGGGTCATTGGGGGTCAATGGGGAATTTGGGGTCAATGGGAATTTTTGGGGTCAGTGGGGCCATATGGGATCAATGGAGTCGTTGGGGGTCAATGGGGGCTTTGGCATCAGTGGGGACTTTGGGGTCAATGGGGCCATATGGGGTCAATGGGGACTTTGGGGTTAATGGGGAATTTGGGTCAATGGGGATTTTTGGGGTCAGTGGGGACATGGAAGTCAATGGGGTCATATGGGAATCAATGGGGACTTTGGGGTCAATGGGGCCATATGGGAATCAATGGAGACTTTGGGGTCAATGCGGGCGTTGGGGTCAATGGAGCCATATGGGGTCCATGGGGGTCAATGGAGAATTTGGGGTCAATGGGGGACTTTGGGGTCAGTGGGGCCATATGGGGTCAATGGGGTCCATGGGGGTCAATGGGAATTTTTGGGGTAAGTGGGGCCATATGGGGCCATATGGGGTCAGTGGGGGCACTAGGGTGAATGGAGCCATATGGGGTCAATGAGGACTTTGGGGTCAATGGGGCCGTTGGGGGTCAATGGGGCCATATGGGGTCAATGGGGTCATATGGGAGTCAATGGGGGTATGGGGGTCAACAGGGGCATTGGAGTCAATGGGGTCATTGGGGGTCAATGGGGACTTTGGGGTCAATGGGGTCATTGGGGTCAGTGGGGGCATTGGGGGTCAATGGGGCCATTGGGGTCAATGGGGGCATTAGGGTCAATGGAGCCATATGGGGTCAATGGGGCCATTGGGGTCAGTGGGGACATTGAGGTCAATGGGGACGTTGGGGGTCAATGGGGGCATTGGGGTCAATGGAGCTATATGGGGTCAATGGGGGTCAATGGAGAATTTGGGGTCAATGGGAATTTTTGGGGGCAGTGGGGCCATATGGGAGTCAATGGAGTCGTTGGGGGTCAATGGGGATTTTGGGGTCAATGGGGCCATATTGGGGTCAATGGGGACTTTGGGGTCAATGGGGGCATTGGAGTCAATGGAGCCATATGGGGTCAATGGGGGACAATGGGGAATTTGGGGTCAGTGGGAATTTTTGGGGTAAGTGGGGCCATATGGGAGTCAATGGAGTCGTTGGGGGTCAATGGGGGCTTTGGCGTCAGTGGGGACTTTGGGGTCAATGGGGCCATATGGGGTCAATGGGGACTTTGGGGTTAATGGGGAATTTGGAGTCAATGGGGATTTTTGGGGTCAGTGGGGACATGGAAGTCAATGGGGTCATATGGGAATCAATGGGGACTTTGGGGTCAATGCGGGCGTTGGGGTCAATGGAGCCATATGGGGTCCATGGGGGTCAATGGAGAATTTGGGGTCAATGGGGTCGTTGGGGTCAGTGGGGCCATTGTGGTCAGTGGGGCCATATGGGGTCAATGGGGTCATATGGGAGTCAATGGGGGTGTGGGGGTCAACAGGGGCATTGGGGTCAATGGGGCCGTTGGGGTCAATGGGGACTTTGGGGTCAGTGGGGCCATTGGGGTCAATGGGGTCATATGGGAGTCAATGGGGATTTTGGGGTCAATGGAGTCATATGGGAATCAATGGGGACTTTGGGGTCAGTGGGGACATTGCGGTCAATGGGAACGTTGGGGGTCAATGTGGACTTTGGGGTCAATGGGGGCATTAGGGTCAATGGGGGCATTAGGGTCAATGGAGCCAAATGGGGTCAATGGGGTCGTTGGGGGTCAATGGGGACGTTTGGGATCCATGGGGACATTGGGGTCAGTGGGGGCATTGGGGTCAGTGGGGCCATATGGGGTCAATGGGGCCATTGGGGTCAGTGGGGGCATTGGGGTCAGTGGGGCCATATGGGGTCAATGGGGCCATTGGGGTCAATGGGGATTTTGGGGTCAATGGGGCCATTGGGGTCAGTGGGGGCATTGAGGTCAATGGGGTCATATGGGAGTCAATGGGGAATTTGGGGTCAATGGGGATTTTTAGGGTCAGTGGGGACATGGAAGTCAATGGGGTCATATGGGAATCAATGGGGACTTTGGGGTCAATGGGGCCATTGGGGTCAGTGGGGGCATTGGGGTCAATGGGGACGTTGGGGATCAATGGGGACTTTGGGGTCAATGGGGGCATTAGGTTCAATGGAGCCAAATGGGGTCAATGGGGTCGTTGGGGGTCAATGGGGACTTTGGGATCCATGGGGACATTGGGGTCAATGGGGCCATATGGGGTCAATGGGGCCATTGGGGTCAGTGGGGGCATTGGGGTCAATGGGGTCATTGGGGGTCAATGGGGACTTTGGGGTCAATGGGGTCATATGGGAGTCAATGGGGGTGTGGGGGTCAACAGGGGCATTGGGGTCAATGGGGCCGTTGGGGTCAATGGGGGCATTGGGGTCAATGGAGTCATTGGGGGTCAATGGGGACTTTGGGGTCAATGGGGATTTTAGGGTCAATGAGGTCATTGGGGTCAATAGGGCTGTTGGGGTTAGTGGGGTCGTTGGGGCCATATGGGAATCAATGGGGACTTTGGGGTCAGTGGGGCCATTGGGGTCAGTGGGGGCATTTGGGGTCAATGGGGACGTTGGGGTCAGTGGGGTCATATGGGAAACAATGGGGACTTTGGGGTCAATGGGGCCATTGGGGTCAGTGGGGGCATTGAGGTCAATGGGGACGTTGGGGGTCAATAGGGGACTTTGGGGTCAATGGGGGTCAATGGGGACTTTGGGGTCAGTGGGGTCATATGGGAGTCAATGGGGGCATTAGGGTCAATGGAGCCATATGGGGTCAATGGGGTCGTTGGGGGTCAATGGGGCCATATGGGGTCAATGGGGTCGTTGGGGGTCAATGGGGACTTTGGGATCCATGGGGACATTGGGGTCAATGGGGCCATATGGGGTCAATGGGGCCATTGGGGTCAGTGGGGGCATTGGGGTCAGTGGGAATTTTGGGGTCAATGGAGCCATATGGGGATTTTGGGATCCCCCCACCACCCCACCCCACTCACGGATGGTTGTGGGGCGCTGCGATCCCAAAGCGACAGCAGGAAGGCGGCCCTAAGCCTGCGGGAATGGAAAACCCCAATGGGGTGGGAATGGGGTCCTATGGGGTCCTATGGGATGGGAAGGGTTCCGTGATGGGGTTGGGGTGGGAAGGGGTCGCTATGGGGCGGGAATGGGGACGGATCCCAATGGGAATGGGGATGGGGCCCTATGGGGCGGGAATGGGGGTGGGGTCCTTATGGGATGGGAAGGGGTCCCTATGGGGTTGGGAATGGTTCCCAATGGGGAGAGAATGGGAACGGGGCCCTATGGGGTGGGAAGGGGTCCCTATGGGGTTGGGAATGGTTCCCAATGGGGTGGGAATGGGAATGGATCCCTATGGGGCAGGAATGTGAATGGATCCCTATGGGGTGAGAATGGGAATTGTTCCCTATGGGATTGGAGTGGGAATGGGGGTCCCTATGGGGTGGAAAGCGGAACGGGGTCCTTATGGGGTGCAATTGGGGTGGGAATCGTTTCCCTATGGGGCAGGAATGGGAATGGATCCCTATGGGGTGAGAAAGGGAATTGTTCCCTATGGGATTGGGGTGGGAATGGGGGTCCCTATGGGGTGGAATTGGGGTGGGAATGAAGCCCTATGGGATTGGGGTGAGAAGGGGTCCCTATGGGGTGGGAATGGGAATGGATCCCCATGGGATTGGGGATGGGGCCCTATGGGGTGGGAATGAGTTCCTATGGGGTTGGGAATGGGGAATGGTTCCCTATGGGGTGAGAACGGTTGATAATGGGGTGGGAATGAGAACGGGGCGCTATGGGGTTGGGATTGGGGTGGGAATGGGGGCCCTATGGGGTGGGAAGGGGAACGGGGTCCTTATGGGGTGGAATTGGGGTGGGAATGGAGCCCTATGGGATTGGGGTGGGAATCGTTTCCCTATGGGGCAGGAATGGGAATGGTTCCCTATGGGGTGAGAATGGTTCGTAATGGGGTGGGAAGGGGAACGGGGCGCTATGGGGTTGGGATTGGGGTGGGAATGGTTCCCTATGGGGTGGGAAGGGGAACGGGGGTCCTTATGGGGTGGAATTGGGGTGGGAATGGTTCCCTATGGGGCAGGAATGGGAATGGATCCCTATGGGGTGAGAAGGGGAATTGTTCCCTATGGGATTGGAGTGGGAACGGGGTCCCTATGGGGCAGAGAATGGGAATGGATCCCAATGGGGTTGGGAATGGTTCGCTATGGGGTGGGAATGAGTTCCTATGGGGTTGGGAATGGGGAATGGTTCCCTATGGGGTGAGAATGGTTCGTAATGGGGTGGGAATGGGAACGGGGCGCTATGGGGTTGGGATTGGGGTGGGAATGGGGTCCCTATGGGGTGGGAAGGGGAACGGGGTCCTTATGGGGTGGGATTGGGGTGGGAATGAAGCCATATGGGATTGGGGTGGGAATGGGGTCCCTATGGGGCAGGAATGGGAATGGATCCCTATGGGGTGAGAAGGGGAATTGTTCCCTATGGGATTGGGGTGGGAATGGGGTCCCTATGGGGTGGGAATGAAGCCCTATGGGATTGGGGTGGGAAGGGGTCCCTATGGGGCAGAGAATGGGAATGGATCCCAATGGGGTTGGGAATGGGTCCCTATGGGGTGGGAATGAGTTCCTATGGGGTTGGGAATGGGGAATGGTTCGCTATGGGGTGAGAATGGTTCGTAATGGGGTGGGAATGGGAACGGGGCGCTATGGGGTTGGGATTGGGGTGGGAATGGGGTCCCTATGGGGCAGGAATGGGAATGGATCCCTATGGGGTGAGAAGGGGAATTGTTCCCTATGGGATTGGGGTGGGAATGGGGTCCCTATGGGGTGGGAAGGGGAACGGGGTCCCTATGGGGTGGGATTGGGGTGGGAATGGTTCCCTATGGGTTTGGGGTGGGAAGGGGGTCCCTATGGGGCAGAGAATGGGAATGGATCCCTATGGGGTTGGGAATGGGGCCCTATGGGGTGGGAATGAGTTCCTATGGGGTTGGGAATGGGGAATGGTTCGCTATGGGGTGAGAATGGTTCCCTATGGGGTGGGAAGGGGAACGGGGGTCCTTATGGGGTGGAATTGGGGTGGGAATGGAGCCCTATGGGATTGGGGTGGGAATGGGGTCCCTATGGGGCAGGAATGGGAATGGATCCCTATGGGGTGAGAAGGGGAATGGATCCCTATGGGATTGGGGTGGGAATGGGGTTCTCTATGGGGCAGAGAATGGGAATGGATCCCCATGGGAATGGGGATGGGGCCCTATGGGGTGGGAATGAGTTCCTATGGGGTTGGGAATGGGGAATGGTTCGCTATGGGGTGAGAATGGTTCGTAATGGGGTGGGAATGGGAACGGGGCGCTATGGGGATGGGATTGGGGTGGGAATGGGGTCCCAGTGGGGTGGGAAGGGGAACGGGATCCTTATGGGGTGAGAATGGGAATGGATCCCTATGGGGTGAGAAGGGGAATTGTTCCCTATGGGATTGGGGTGGGAATGGGGTCCCTATGGGGCAGGAATGGGAATGGATCCCAATGGGGTTGGGAATGGGGCCCTATGGGGCAGGAATGGGAATGGATCCCTATGGGGTGAGAAGGGGAATGGATCCCTATGGGATTGGGGTGGGAATGGGGTCCCTATGGGGTGGGATTGGGGTGGGAATGAAGCCCTATGGGATTGGGGTGTGAAGGGGTCCCTATGGGGCAGAGAATGGGAATGGATCCCTATGGGGTGGGAATGGGGTCCCTATGGGGTTGGGAATGGTTCCCAATGGGGTGGGAATGGGAATGGATCCCTATGGGATTGGGAATTGGGAATGGTTCGCTATGGGGTGGGAATGGTTCGTAATGGGGTGGGAATGGGAACGGGGTGCTATGGGGTTGGGATTGGGGTGGGAATGGGGTCCCTATGGGTTTGGGGTGGGAATCGTTTCCCTATGGGGCAGGAATGGGAATGGATCCCTATGGGGTGAGAAGGGGAATGGATCCCTATGGGATTGGGGTGGGAATGGGGTCCCTATGGGGTGGAATTGGGGTGGGAAGGGGCCCCTATGGGGCAGAGAATGGGAATGGATCCCAATGGGGTTGGGAATGGGGCCCTATGGGGTGGGAATGAGAACGGGGCGCTATGGGGTTGGAAATGGGAATGGGGCGCTATGGGGTTGGGATTGGGGTGGGAATGGTTCCCTATGGGGCAGGAATGGGAATGGATCCCTATGGGGTGAGAAGGGGAATGGATCCCTATGGGATTGGGGTGGGAATGGGGTCTTTATGGGGTGGGATTGGGGTGGGAATGAAGCCCTATGGGATTGGGGTGGGAGGGGTTCTCTATGGGGCAGAGGATGGGAATGGATCCCAATGGGGTTGGGAATGGTTCGCTATGGGGTGAGAATGGTTCATAATGGGGTGGGAAGGGGAACGGGGCGCTATGGGGTTGGGATTGGGGTGGGAATGGGGTCCCTATGGGGTGGGAAGGGGAACGGGGTCCTTATGGGGTGGAATTGGGGTGGGAATGGAGCCCTATGGGATTGGGGTGGGAATCGTTTCCCTATGGGTCAGGAATGGGAATGGATCCCTATGGGGTGAGAAGGGGAATTGTTCCCTATGGGATTGGGGTGGGAATGGGGTCCCTATGGGGTGGGAAGGGGAACGGGGCGCTATGGGGTGGGAAGGGGAACGGGGCGCTATGGGGTTGGGATTGGGGTGGGAAGGGGCCCCTATGGGGCAGAGAATGGGAATGGATCCCAATGGGGTTGGGAATGGTTCGCTATGGGGTGGGAATGAGTTCCTATGGGGTTGGGAATGGGGAATGGTTCCCTATGGGGTGAGAATGGTTTGTAATGGGGTGGGAATGGGAACAGGGCGCTATGGGGTTGGGATTGGGGTGGGAATGGGGTCCCTATGGGGTGGGAATGGGGTGGGAAGGGGTCCCTATGGGGCAGAGAACGGGAATGGGGTCCTATGGGGGGCGAATGTAGGATCCCATGGTTCCATGATCCCAAAGCAGGGGGATGTGGGGGGGATGTGGGGATATAGGGGGGGGACAGGGGGATGTGGGGGGGGACGGGGGGGGACGGGGGGATATAGGGGGCATGGGGGGGATATGGGGGGACGTGTGGGGCAGGGGGGGCAGGAGAATGTGGGGGGGACAAGGGGATATGGGGGGGACGTGTGGGGGGGATATGGGGGGCATAGGGGGGATATGGGGGGCACCACTGGGGGGGCAGGGGAATGTGGGGGGGACAAGGGGATATGGGGGGGATGTGGGGGGGATGTGGGGGGACATGGGGGGCAGGGGAATATAGGGGGACATGGGGGGGACATGGGGCTGTGGGGGGGGGGACAGAGCCATATAGGGGACATGGGGGGGGGACGTGGGGTTGTGGGGCGGCAGCGGTTCCTCCCCACAGGACCCCCGCCATCGCCCCCCATCCCGTCCTCTGCCCCACAGCCCCTCTGTCCCCTCTGCCACCAACCCAGAAGCCACAACCGTACCCCATAACCGGCCCTATACCCCATATCCCACCCCATAACCCCACCCCATAACTGGCCCTATACCCCATATCCCACCCCATAACCTCATTCCTTCCCCATAACCCCACCCCATAACCCCGTCCCTATAATCCCATCCCTGTGCCCCATATCCCACCCCATAACCTCATTCCTTCCCCATAACCCCACCCCATAACCCTGTCCCCATAACCCCATCCCTATATCCCATTCCCCACCCCATTAACTTCACCCCATAACCCCATCCCCATATCCCATTCCCCACCCATAACCTCACCCCATACCCCCACCCCGTAGCCCCGTCCCTATATCCCATAACCTGACCCCATAACCCAGTCCCTATATCCCATTCCCCACCCATAACCTCACCCCATAACCCCATCCCCATGTCCCATAACCTCACCCCACAACCCTACCCCATAACCCAGCCCTGTACCCCATAACCCCATCCCATACCCCATATCCCACCCCCATAACCTCATTCCTTCCCCATAACCCAACCCCATAACCCCACCCCATAACCCCATCCCTATACCCCATATCCCACCCCATAACCTCATTCCTTCCCTATAAACCCATCCCTATATCCCATTTCCCACCCCATAACTTCACCCCATAACCCCGTCCCTATATCACATACCCCATAACCCCATATCCCATAACTGCACCCCACATTCCCACCCCATAACCCTGTCCCCATATCCCATAACCTCACCCCATAACCCTGTCCCTATATCCCATAACCTCACCCCATAACCCCACCCCATATCCCATTCCCCACCCCATACCTTCACCCCATAACCCCATCCCCATGTCCCATAACCTCACCCCACAACCCTAACCCATAACCCTGCCCTGTATCCCATAACCCCATCCCATACCCCATAACCCCACCCCATAACTTCACCCCATAACCCCGTCCCTATATCACATACCCCATAACCCCATAACCCATAACTGCACCCCTTATCCCCACCCCATAGCCCCGTCCCTATATCCCATAACCTCACCCCATAACCCCATCCCTATATCCCATTCCCCACCCCATAACCTCACCCCACAACCCTACCCCATAACCCTGCCCTGTATCCCATAACTCCATCCCATACCCCATATCCCACCCCATAACCCCATCCCTATAATCCCAACCCCATATCCCATTCCTCACCCCATAACTTCACCCCCTAACCCCATCCCCATGTCCCATAACCTCACCCCACAACCCTACCCCATAACCCAGTCCCTATATCCCATTCCACACCCATAACCTCACCCATACCCCACCCCATAGCTCCGTCCCTATATCCCATAACCCCACCCCATAACCCCATCCCTATACCCCATATCCCACCCCCATAACCTCATTCCTTCCCTATAAACCCATCCCTATATCCCATTCCGCACCCCCATAACTTCACCCCATAACCCCGTCCCTATATCCCATTCCCCACCCCATAACTTCACCCCATAACCCCATCCCCATGTCCCATAACCTCACCCCACAACCCTACCCCATAACCCAGCCCTGTAT
>NW_026040210.1:0-50411 GCF_023343835.1 Lagopus muta
GTCTCGTCTCGTCTCGTCTCGTCTCGTCTCTCGTCTCGTCTCGTGTCTTTTCGTCTCGTCTCGTCTCGTCTCGTCTCGTCTCGTCTCGTCTCGTCTCTTTTCTTTTCGTCTCGTCTCGTCTCGTCTCGTCTCGTCTCGTCTCGTCTCGTCTCGTGTCTTTTCGTCTCGTCTCGTCTCGTCTCGTCTCGTCTCGTCTCGTCTCGTCTCGTCTCTTTTCTTTTCGTCTCGTCTCGTCTCGTCTCGTCTCGTCTCGTCTCGTCTCGTCTCGTCTCGTCTCGTCTCGTCTCGTGTCTTTTCGTCTCGTCTCGTCTCGTCTCGTCTCGTCTCGTCTCGTCTCGTCTCGTCTCGTCTCTTTTCTTTTCGTCTCGTCTCGTCTCGTCTCGTCTCGTCTCGTCTCGTGTCTTTTTGTCTCGTCTCGTCTCGTCTCGTCTCGTCTCGTCTCGTCTCGTCTCGTCTCGTCTCGTCTCGTCTCTTTTCTTTTCGTCTCGTCTCGTCTCGTCTCTCGTCTCGTCTCGGCTCGTCTCGTCTCGTCTCGTCTCGTCTCGTCTCTTTTCTTTTCGTCTCGTCTCGTCTCGTCTCGTCTCGTCTCGTCTCGTCTCTTTTCGTCTCGTCTCGTCTCGTCTCGTCTCGTCTCGTCTCGTCTCGTCTCGGCTCGTCTCGTCTCGTCTCGTCTCGTCTCGTCTCTTTTCTTTTCGTCTCGTCTCGTCTCGTCTCGTCTCGTCTCGTCTCGTCTCGTCTCGTGTCTTTTCGTCTCGTCTCGTCTCGTCTCGTCTCGTCTCGTCTCGTCTCGTCTCGTCTCTTTTCTTTTCGTCTCGTCTCGTCTCGTCTCGTCTCGTCTCGTCTCGTCTCGTCTCGTCTCGTCTCGTCTCGTCTCTTTTCTTTTCGTCTCGTCTCGTCTCGTCTCGTCTCGTCTCGTCTCGGCTCGGCTCGTCTCGTCTCGTCTCGTCTCGTCTCTTTTCGTCTCGTCTCGTCTCGTCTCGTCTCGTCTCGTCTCGTCTCTTTTCGTCTCGTCTCGTCTCGTCTCGTCTCGTCTCGTCTCGTCTCGGCTCGGCTCGTCTCGTCTCGTCTCGTCTCTTTTCTTTTCTTTTCTTTTCGTCTCGTCTGGTCTCGTCTCGTCTGGTCTCGTCTCGTCTCGTCTCGTCTCGTCTCGTCTCGTCTCGTCTCGTCTCGTCTCTTTTCTTTTCGTCTCGTCTCGTCTCGTCTCGTCTCGTCTCGTCTCGTCTCGTCTCGTCTCGTGTCTTTTCGTCTCGTCTCGTCTCGTCTCGTCTCGTCTCGTCTCATCTCGTCTCGTCTCGTCTCGTCTCGTCTCTTTTCTTTTCGTCTCGTCTCGTCTCGTCTCGTCTCGTCTCGTCTCGTCTCGTCTCGTCTCGTCTCGTCTCGTCTCGTCTCGGCTCGGCTCGTCTCGTCTCGTCTCGTCTCGTCTCTTTTCTTTTCGTCTCGTCTCGTCTCGTCTCGTCTCGTCTCGTCTCTTTTCGTCTCGTCTCGTCTCGTCTCGTCTCGTCTCGTCTCGTCTCGGCTCGGCTCGTCTCGTCTCGTCTCGTCTCGTCTCTTTTCTTTTCTTTTCTTTTCGTCTCGTCTGGTCTCGTCTCGTCTCGTCTCGTCTCGTCTCGTCTCGTCTCGTCTCGTCTCGTCTCGTCTCTTTTCGTCTCGTCTCGTCTCGTCTCGTCTCGTCTCGGCTCGGCTCGTCTCGTCTCGTCTCGTCTCGTCTCTTTTCTTTTCGTCTCGTCTCGTCTCGTCTCTTTTCGTCTCGTCTCGTCTCGTCTCTTTTCTTTTCGTCTCGTCTCGTCTCGTCTCGTCTCGTCTCGTGTCTTTTCGTCTCGTCTCGTCTCGTCTCGTCTCGTCTCGTCTCGTCTCGTCTCGTCTCGTCTCGGCTCGGCTCGGCTCGTCTCGTCTCGTCTCGTCTCGTCTCGTCTCGTCTCTTTTCGTCTCGTCTCGTCTCGTCTCGTCTCTTTTCGTCTCGTCTCGTCTCGTCTCGGCTCGGCTCGGCTCGTCTCGTCTCGTCTCGTCTCGTCTCTTTTCTTTTCGTCTCGTCTCGTCTCGTCTCTTTTCGTCTCGTCTCGTCTCGTCTCGTCTCGTCTCGTGTCTTTTCGTCTCGTCTCGTCTCGTCTCGTCTCGTCTCGTCTCGGCTCGGCTCGTCTCGTCTCGTCTCGTCTCGTCTCGTCTCGTCTCTTTTCGTCTCGTCTCGTCTCGTCTCGTCTCGTCTCGTCTCGTCTCGTCTCGTGTCTTTTCGTCTCGTCTCGTCTCGTCTCGTCTCGTCTCGTCTCGTCTCGTCTCGTCTCGTCTCGTCTCTTTTCTTTTCGTCTCGTCTCGTCTCGTCTCGTCTCGTCTCGTCTCGTCTCGTCTCTTTTCTTTTCGTCTCGTCTCGTCTCGTCTCGTCTCGTCTCGTCTCGTCTCGTCTCGTCTCGTCTCGTCTCGTCTCGTCTCGTCTCGTCTCGTCTCGTCTCGGCTCGTCTCGTCTCGTCTCGGCTCGTCTCGTCTCGTCTCGTCTCGTCTCTTTTCTTTTCTTTTCTTTTCGTCTCGTCTGGTCTCGTCTCGTCTCGTCTCGTCTCGTCTCGTCTCGTCTCGTCTCGTCTCGTCTCGTCTCGTCTCTTTTCGTCTCGTCTCGTCTCGTCTCGTCTCGTCTCGGCTCGGCTCGTCTCGTCTCGTCTCGTCTCGTCTCGTCTCTTTTCTTTTCGTCTCGTCTCGTCTCGTCTCTTTTCGTCTCGTCTCGTCTCGTCTCGTCTCGTCTCGTGTCTTTTCGTCTCGTCTCGTCTCGTCTCGTCTCGTCTCGTCTCGGCTCGTCTCGTCTCGTCTCGTCTCGTCTCGTCTCGTCTCTTTTCTTTTCGTCTCGTCTCGTCTCTTTTCTTTTCGTCTCGTCTCGTCTCGTCTCGTCTCGTCTCGTGTCTTTTCGTCTCGTCTCGTCTCGTCTCGTCTCGTCTCGTCTCGTCTCGTCTCGTCTCTTTTCTTTTCGTCTCGTCTCGTCTCGTCTCGGCTCGTCTCGTCTCGTCTCGTCTCGTCTCGTCTCTTTTCTTTTCGTCTCGTCTCGTCTCGTCTCGTCTCGTCTCGTCTCGTCTCGTCTCGTCTCGTCTCGTCTCGTCTCGTCTCGTCTCGTCTCGTCTCGGCTCGTCTCGTCTCGTCTCGGCTCGTCTCGTCTCGTCTCGTCTCGTCTCTTTTCTTTTCTTTTCTTTTCGTCTCGTCTGGTCTCGTCTCGTCTCGTCTCGTCTCGTCTCTTTTCTTTTCGTCTCGTCTCGTCTCTTTTCGTCTCGTCTCGTCTCGTCTCGTCTCGTCTCGGCTCGGCTCGTCTCGTCTCGTCTCGTCTCGTCTCGTCTCTTTTCTTTTCGTCTCGTCTCGTCTCGTCTCTTTTCGTCTCGTCTCGTCTCGTCTCGTCTCGTCTCGTCTCGTCTCGTCTCGTCTCGGCTCGGCTCGTCTCGTCTCGTCTCGTCTCGTCTCTTTTCGTCTCGTCTCGTCTCGTCTCGTCTCGTCTCGTCTCGTCTCGGCTCGGCTCGTCTCGTCTCGTGTCTTTTCGTCTCGTCTCGTCTCGTCTCGTCTCGTCTCTTTTCTTTTCTTTTCTTTTCGTCTCGTCTGGTCTCGTCTCGTCTCGTCTCGTCTCGTCTCGTCTCGTCTCGTCTCGTCTCGTCTCTTTTCGTCTCGTCTCGTCTCGTCTCGTCTCGTCTCGGCTCGGCTCGTCTCGTCTCGTCTCGTCTCGTCTCGTCTCTTTTCTTTTCGTCTCGTCTCGTCTCGTCTCTTTTCGTCTCGTCTCGTCTCGTCTCGTCTCGTCTCGTCTCGGCTCGGCTCGTCTCGTCTCGTCTCGGCTCGTCTCGTCTCGTCTCGTCTCGTCTCTTTTCTTTTCTTTTCTTTTCGTCTCGTCTGGTCTCGTCTCGTCTCGTCTCGTCTCGTCTCGTCTCGTCTCGTCTCGTCTCGTCTCTTTTCGTCTCGTCTCGTCTCGTCTCGTCTCGTCTCGGCTCGTCTCGTCTCGTCTCGTCTCGTCTCTTCTCTTTTCTTTTCGTCTCGTCTCGTCTCGTCTCTTTTCGTCTCGTCTCGTCTCGTCTCGTCTCGTCTCGTGTCTTTTCGTCTCGTCTCGTCTCGTCTCGTCTCGTCTCGTCTCGGCTCGGCTCGTCTCGTCTCGTCTCGTCTCGTCTCGTCTCTTTTCTTTTCGTCTCGTCTCGTCTCGTCTCGTCTCGTCTCGTCTCGTCTCGTCTCGTGTCTTTTCGTCTCGTCTCGTCTCGTCTCGTCTCGTCTCGTCTCGTCTCGTCTCGTCTCGTCTCTTTTCTTTTCGTCTCGTCTCGTCTCGTCTCTTTTCTTTTCGTCTCGTCTCGTCTCGTCTCGTCTCTTTTCTTTTCGTCTCGTCTCGTCTCGTCTCGTCTCGTCTCGTCTCGTCTCGTCTCGTCTCTTTTCGTCTCGTCTCGTCTCGTCTCGTCTCGTCTCGTCTCGTCTCGGCTCGGCTCGTCTCGTCTCGTCTCGGCTCGTCTCGTCTCGTCTCGTCTCGTCTCTTTTCTTTTCTTTTCTTTTCGTCTCGTCTGGTCTCGTCTCGTCTCGTCTCGTCTCGTCTCGTCTCGTCTCGTCTCGTCTCGTCTCTTTTCGTCTCGTCTCGTCTCGTCTCGTCTCGTCTCGGCTCGGCTCGTCTCGTCTCGTCTCGTCTCGTCTCGTCTCTTTTCTTTTCGTCTCGTCTCGTCTCGTCTCTTTTCGTCTCGTCTCGTCTCGTCTCGTCTCGTCTCGTCTCGTCTCGTCTCGGCTCGGCTCGTCTCGTCTCGTCTCGTCTCGTCTCGTCTCTTTTCGTCTCGTCTCGTCTCGTCTCGTCTCGTCTCGTCTCGTCTCGGCTCGGCTCGTCTCGTCTCGTGTCTTTTCGTCTCGTCTCGTCTCGTCTCGTCTCTTTTCTTTTCTTTTCTTTTCGTCTCGTCTGGTCTCGTCTCGTCTCGTCTCGTCTCGTCTCGTCTCGTCTCGTCTCGTCTCGTCTCGTCTCTTTTCGTCTCGTCTCGTCTCGTCTCGTCTCGGCTCGGCTCGGCTCGTCTCGTCTCGTCTCGTCTCGTCTCGTCTCTTTTCTTTTCGTCTCGTCTCGTCTCGTCTCTTTTCGTCTCGTCTCGTCTCGTCTCGTCTCGTCTCGTCTCGTCTCGGCTCGGCTCGGCTCGTCTCGTCTCGTCTCGTCTCGTCTCTTTTCGTCTCGTCTCGTCTCGTCTCGTCTCGTCTCGTCTCGTCTCGGCTCGGCTCGTCTCGTCTCGTCTCGGCTCGTCTCGTCTCGTCTCGTCTCGTCTCTTTTCTTATCTTTTCTTTTCGTCTCGTCTGGTCTCGTCTGGTCTCGTCTCGTCTCGTCTCGTCTCGTCTCGTCTCGTCTCGTCTCTTTTCGTCTCGTCTCGTCTCGTCTCGTCTCGTCTCGGCTCGGCTCGTCTCGTCTCGTCTCGTCTCGTCTCGTCTCTTTTCTTTTCGTCTCGTCTCGTCTCGTCTCTTTTCGTCTCGTCTCGTCTCGTCTCGTCTCGTCTCGTCTCGTCTCGTCTCGGCTCGGCTCGTCTCGTCTCGTCTCGTCTCGTCTCGTCTCTTTTCTTTTCGTCTCGTCTCGTCTCCTCTCGTCTCGTCTCGTCTCGTCTCGTCTCGTCTCGTCTCGTGTCTTTTCGTCTCGTCTCGTCTCGTCTCGTCTCGTCTCGTCTCGTCTCGTGTCTTTTCGTCTCGTCTCGTCTCGTCTCGTCTCGTCTCGTCTCGTCTCGTCTCGTCTCTTTTCTTTTCGTCTCGTCTCGTCTCGTCTCGTCTCGTCTCGTCTCGTCTCGTCTCGTCTCGTCTCGTCTCGTCTCGTGTCTTTTCGTCTCGTCTCGTCTCGTCTCGTCTCGTCTCGTCTCTTTTCTTTTCGTCTCGTCTCGTCTCGTCTCGTCTCGTCTCGTCTCGTCTCGTCTCGTGTCTTTTCGTCTCGTCTCGTCTCGTCTCGTCTCGTCTCGTCTCGTCTCGTCTCGTCTCGTCTCGTCTCTTTTCTTTTCGTCTCGTCTCGTCTCGTCTCGTCTCGTCTCGGCTCGGCTCGTCTCGTCTCGTCTCGTCTCGTCTCGTCTCTTTTCTTTTCGTCTCGTCTCGTCTCGTCTCGTCTCGTCTCGTCTCGTCTCTTTTCGTCTCGTCTCGTCTCGTCTCGTCTCGTCTCGTCTCGTCTCGTCTCGTCTCGGCTCGTCTCGTCTCGTCTAGTCTCGTCTCGTCTCTTTTCTTTTCGTCTCGTCTCGTCTCGTCTCGTCTCGTCTCGTCTCGTCTCGTCTCGTGTCTTTTCGTCTCGTCTCGTCTCGTCTCGTCTCGTCTCGTCTCGTCTCGTCTCTTTTCTTTTCGTCTCGTCTCGTCTCGTCTCGTCTCGTCTCGTCTCGTCTCGTCTCGTCTCTTTTCTTTTCGTCTCGTCTCGTCTCGTCTCGTCTCGTCTCGGCTCGGCTCGGCTCGTCTCGTCTCGTCTCGTCTCGTCTCGTCTCTTTTCTTTTCGTCTCGTCTCGTCTCGTCTCGTCTCGTCTCTTTTCGTCTCGTCTCGTCTCGTCTCGTCTCGTCTCGTCTCGTCTCGCCTCGTCTCGGCTCGGCTCGGCTCGTCTCGTCTCGTCTCGTCTCGTCTCGTCTCTTTTCTTTTCGTCTCGTCTCGTCTCGTCTCGTCTCGTCTCCTCTCGTCTCGTCTCTTTTCTGTTCGTCTCGTCTCGTCTCGTCTCGTCTCGGCTCGGTCTCGTCTCGTCTCGTCTCTTTTCTTTTCTTTTCTTTTCGTCTCGTCTGGTCTCGTCTCGTCTCGTCTCGTCTCGTCTCGTCTCGTCTCGTCTCGTCTCATCTCGTCTCGTCTCGTCTCGTCTCGTCTCTTTTCTTTTCGTGTCGTCTCGTCTCGTCTCGTCTCGTCTCGGCTCGGCTCGTCTCGTCTCGTCTCGTCTCGTCTCGTCTCTTTTCTTTTCGTCTCGTCTCGTCTCGTCTCTTTTCGTCTCGTCTCGTCTCGTCTCGTCTCGTCTCGTCTCGTCTCGTCTCGTCTCGTCTCGTCTCGGCTCGGCTCGTCTCGTCTCGTCTCGTCTCGTCTCGTCTCTTTTCTTTTCGTCTCGTCTCGTCTCGTCTCTCGTCTCGTCTCGTCTCGTCTCGTCTCGTCTCGTCTCGTCTCTTTTCTTTTCGTCTCGTCTCGTCTCGTCTCGTCTCGTCTCGTCTCGTCTCGTCTCGTCTCGTCTCGTCTCTTTTCTTTTCTTTTCGTCTCGTCTCGTCTCGTCTCGTCTCGTCTCGTCTCGTCTCGTCTCGTGTCTTTTCGTCTCGTCTCGTCTCGTCTCGTCTCGTCTCGTCTCGTCTCGTCTCGTCTCTTTTCTTTTCGTCTCGTCTCGTCTCGTCTCGTCTCGTCTCGTCTCGTCCTCGTCTCGTCTCGTCTGTCTCGTCTCGTCTCGTGTCGTCTCGTCTCGTCTCGTCTCGTCTCGTCTCGTCTCGTCTCGTCTCTCTTTCTTTTCTTTTCGTCTCGTCTCGTCTCGTCTCGTCTCGTCTCGTCTCGTGTCTTTTCGTTCTCGTCTCGTCTCGTCTCGTCTCGTCTCGTCTCGTCTCGTCTCGTCTCGTCTCGTCTCTTTTCTTTTCGTCTCGTCTCGTCTCGTCTCGTCTCGTCTCGTCTCGTCTCTTTTCGTCTCGTCTCGTCTCGTCTCGTCTCGTCTCGTCTCGTCTCGTCTCGTCTCGTCTCGTCTCGTCTCGTCTCGTCTCTTTTCGTCTCGTCTCGTCTCGTCTCGTCTCGTCTCGTCTCGTCTCGTCTCGTGTCTTTTCGTCTCGTCTCGTCTCGTCTCGTCTCGTCGTCTCGTCTCTTTTCTTTTCGTCTCGTCTCTTTTCTTTTCGTCTCGTCTCGTCTCGTCTCGTCTCGTCTCGTCTCGTCTCGTCTCGTCTCTTTTGTTTTCGTCTCGTCTCGTCTCGTCTCGTCTCGTCTCGGCTCGGCTCGGCTCGGCTCGTCTCGTCTCGTCTCGTCTCGTCTCGTCTCGTCTCGTCTCGTCTCGTCTCGTGTCTTTTCGTCTCGTCTCGTCTCGTCTCGTCTCGTCTCGTCTCGTCTCGTCTCGTCTCGTCTCGTCTCTTTTCTTTTCTTTTCGTCTCGTCTCGTCTCGTCTCGTCTCGTCTCGTGTCTTTTCGTCTCGTCTCGTCTCGTCTCGTCTCGTCTGGTCTCGTCTCGTCTCGTCTCGTCTCGTCTCGTCTCGTCTCGTCTCGTCTCGTCTCGTCTCGTCTCGTCTCGTCTCGTGTCTTTTCGTCTCGTCTCGTCTCGTCTCGTCTCGTCTCGTCTCGTCTCGTCTCGTCTCGTCTCGTCTCTTTTCTTTTCTTTTCGTCTCGTCTCGTCTCGTCTCGTCTCGTCTCGTGTCTTTTCGTCTCGTCTCGTCTCGTCTCGTCTCGTCTGGTCTCGTCTCGTCTCGTCTCGTCTCGTCTCGTCTCGTCTCGTCTCGTCTCGTGTCTTTTCGTCTCGTCTCGTCTCGTGTCTTTTCGTCTCGTCTCGTCTCGTCTCGTCTCGTCTCGTCTCGTCTCGTCTCGTCTCGTCTCTTTTCGTCTCGTCTCGTCTCGTCTCGTCTCGTCTCGTCTCGTCTCGTCTCGGCTCGGCTCGTCTCGTCTCGTCTCGTCTCGTCTCGTCTCTTTTCTTTTCGTCTCGTCTCGTCTCGTCTCGTCTCGTCTCGTCTCGTCTCGTCTCGTCTCGTGTCTTTTCGTCTCGTCTCGTCTCGTCTCGTCTCGTCTCGTCTCGTCCGTCTCGTCTCGTCTCGTCTCGTCTCGTCTCGTCTCGTCTCTTTTCTTTTCATCTCGTCTCGTCTCGTCTCGTCTCGTCTCGTCTCGGCTCGGCTCGTCTCGTCTCGTCTCGTCTCGTCTCGTCTCTTTTCTTTTCGTCTCGTCTCGTCTCGTCTCGTCTCGTCTCGTCTCGTCTCGTCTCTTTTCGTCTCGTCTCGTCTCGTCTCGTCTCGTCTCGTCTCGGCTCGGCTCGTCTCGTCTCGTCTCGTCTCGTCTCTTTCTTTTCTTTTCTTTTCGTCTCGTCTGGTCTCGTCTCGTCTCGTCTCGTCTGGTCTCGTCTCGTCTCGTCTCGTCTCTTTTCGTCTCGTCTCGTCTCGTCTCGTCTCGTCTCGGCTCGGCTCGTCTCGTCTCGTCTCGTCTCGTCTCGTCTCTTTTCTTTTCGTCTCGTCTCGTCTCGTCTCTTTTCGTCTCGTCTCGTCTCGTCTCGTCTCGTCTCGTCTCGTCTCGGCTCGGCTCGTCTCGTCTCGTCTCGTCTCGTCTCGTCTCTTTTCTTTTCGTCTCGTCTCGTCTCGTCTCGTCTCGTCTCGTCTCGTCTCGTCTCGTCTCGTCTCGTCTCGTGTCTTTTCGTCTCGTCTCTTTTTCGTCTCGTCTCGTCTCGTCTCGTCTCGTCTCGTCCTCTTTTCTTTTCGTCTCGTCTCGTCTCGTCTCGTCTCGTCTCGTCTCGTCTCGGTCTCTTTTCTTTCGTCTCGTCTCGTCTCGTCTCGTCTCGTCTCGTCTCGTCTCGTCTCGTCTCGTCTCGTCTCGTCTCGTCTCGTGTCTTTTCGTCTCGTCTCGTCTCGTCTCGTCTCGTCTCGTCTCGTCTCTTTTCTTTTCGTCTCGTCTCGTCTCGTCTCGTCTCGTCTCGTCTCGTCTCGGTCTCAGTGTCTTTTCGTCTCGTCTCGTCTCGTCTCGTCTCGTCTCGTCTCGTCTCGTCTCGTCTCGTCTCGTCTCTTTTCTTTTCGTCTCGTCTCGTCTCGTCTCGTCTCGTCTCGGCTCGGCTCGTCTCGTCTCGTCTCGTCTCGTCTCGTCTCTTTTTCTTTTCGCTCGTCTCGTCTCGTCTCGTCTCGTCTCGTCTCTTTTCGTCTCGTCTCGTCTCGTCTCGTCTCGGCTCGGCTCGGCTCGGCTCGTCTCGTCTCGTCTCGTCCTCGTCTCTTTTCTTTTCTTTTCGTCTCGTCTCGTCTCGTCTCGTCTCGTCTCGTCTCGTGTCTTTTCGTCTCGTCTCGTCTCGTCTCGTCTCGTCTCGTCTCGTCTCTTTTCTTTTCGTCTCGTCTCGTCTCGTCTCGTCTCGTCTCGTCTCGTCTCGTCTCGTCTCGTCCTCGTGTCTTTTCTTTTCGTCTCATCTCGTCTCGTCTCGTCTCGTCTCGTCTCGGCTCGGCTCGTCTCGTCTCGTCTCGTCTCGTCTCGTCTCTTTTCTTTTCGTCTCCTCTCGTCTCGTCTCGTCTCGTCTCGTCTCTTTTCTTTTCGTCTCGTCTCGTCTCGTCTCGTCTCGTCTCGTCTCGTCTCGTCTCGTCTCGTCTCGTCTCGTCTCGTCTCGTCTCGTGTCTTTTCGTCTCGTCTCGTCTCGTCTCGTCTCGTCTCGTCTCTTTTCTTTCTTTTCGTCTCGTCTCGTCTCGTCTCGTCTCGTCTCGTCTCGTGTCTTTTCGTCTCGGTCGTCTCGTCTCGTCTCGTCTCGCTCGTCTTTTCTTTTCGTCTCGTCTCGTCTCGTCTCGTCTCGTCTCGTCTCGTCTCTTTTCGTCTCGTCTCGTCTCGTCTCGTCTCGTCTCGTCTCGTCTCGTCTCGTCTCGTCTCGTCTCGGCTCGGCTCGTCCTCGTCTCGTCTCGTCTCGTCTCGTCTCTTTTCGTGTCTCGTCTCGTCTCGTCTCGTCTCGTCTCGTCTCGTCTCGTCTCGTGTCTTTTCGTCTCGTCTCGTCTCGTCTCGTCTCGTCTCGTCTCTTTTCTTTTCGTCTCGTCTCTTTTCTTTTCGTCTCGTCTCGTCTCGTCTCGTCTCGTCTCGTCTCGTCTCGTCTCTTTTGTTTTCGTCTCGTCTCGTCTCGTCTCGTCTCGTCTCGGCTCGGCTCGGCTCGTCTCGTCTCGTCTCGTCTCATCTCGTCTCTTTTCTTTTCGTCTCGTCTCGTCTCGTCTCGTCTCGTCTCGTCTCGTCTCGTGTCTTTTCGTCTCGTCTCGTCTCGTCTCGTCTCGTCTCGTCTCGTCTCGTCTCGTCTCTTTTCTTTTCGTCTGGTCTCGTCTCGTCTCGTCTGGTCTCGTCTCGTCTCGTCTCGTCTCGTGTCTTTTCGTCTCGTCTCGTCTCGTCTCGTCTCGTCTGGTCTCGTCCGTCTCGTCTCGTCTCGTCTCGTCTCGTCTCGTCTCGTCTCGTCTTTTCGTCTCGTCTCGTCTCGTCTCGTCTCGTCTCGTCTCGTCTCGTCTCGTCTCGGCTCGTCTCGTCTCGTCTCGTCTCGTCTCGGCTCGTCTCTTTTCGTCTCGTCTCGTCTCGTCTCGTCTCGTCTCGGCTCGGCTCGTCTCGTCTCGTCTCGTCTCGTCTCGTCTCTTTTCTTTTCGTCTCGTCTCGTCTCGTCTCGTCTCGTCTCGTCTCGTCTCGTCTCGTGTCTTTTCGTCTCGTCTCGTCTCGTCTCGTCTCGTCTCGTCTCGTCTCGTCTCGTCTCGTCTCGTCTCTTTTCTTTTCGTCTCGTCTCGTCTCGTCTCGTCTCGTCTCGTCTCGGCTCGGCTCGTCTCGTCTCGTCTCGTCTCGTCTCGTCTCTTTTCTTTTCGTCTCGTCTCGTCTCGTCTCGTCTCGTCTCGTCTCGTCTCGTCTCTTTTCGTCTCGTCTCGTCTCGTCTCGTCTCGTCTCGTCTCGGCTCGGCTCGGCTCGTCTCGTCTCGTCTCGTCTCGTCTCTTTTCTTTTCTTTTCTTTTCGTCTCGTCTGGTCTCGTCCTCGTCTCGTCTCGTCTCGTCTCGTCTCGTCTCGTCTCGTCTCGTCTCTTTTCGTCTCGTCTCTCGTCTCGTCTCGTCTCGTCTCGTCTCGGCTCGTCTCGTCTCGTCTCGTCTCGTCTCTTTTCTTTTCGTCTCGTCTCGTCTCGTCTCTTTCGTCTCGTCTCGTCTCGTCTCGTCCTCGTCTCGTCTCGTCTCGTCTCGGCTCGGGCTCGGCTCGTCTCGTCTCGTCTCGTCTCGTCTCGTCTCTTTTCTTTTCGTCTCGTCTCGTCTCGTCTCGTCTCGTCTCGTCTCGTCTCGTCTCGTCTCGTGTCTTTTCGTCTCGTCTCTTTTCGTCTCGTCTCGTCTCGTCTCGTCTCGTCTCGTCTCTTTTCTTTTCGTCTCGTCTCGTCTCGTCTCGTCTCGTCTCGTCTCGTCTCGTCTCTTTTCTTTTCGTCTCGTCTCGTCTCGTCTCGTCTCGTCTCGTCTCGTCTCGTCTCGTCTCGTCTCGTCTCGTGTCTTTTCGTCTCGTCTCGTCTCGTCTCGTCTCGTCTCGTCTCGTCTCTTTTCTTTTTCGTCTCGTCTCGTCTCGTCTCGTCTCGTCTCGTCTCGTGTCCTTTTTCGTCTCGTCTCGCGTCTCGTCGTCGTCTCGTCTCGTCTCGTCTCGTCTCGTCTCGTCTCTTTTCGTCTCGTCTCGTCTCGTCTCGTCTCGTCTCGGCTCGGCTCGTCTCGTCTCGTCTCGTCTCGTCTCGTCTCTTTTCTTTTCGTCTCGTCTCGTCTCGTCTCGTCTCGTCTCGTCTCGTCTCTTTTCGTCTCGTCTCGTCTCGTCTCGTCTCGTCCTCGTCTCGTCTCGTCTCGGCTCGTCTCGTCTCGTCTCGTCTCGTCTCGTCTCTTTTCTTTCCGTCTCGTCTCGTCTCGTCTCGTCTCGTCTCGTCTCGTCTCGTGTCTTTTCCGTCTCGTCTCGTCTCTTTTCTTTTCGTCTCATCTCGTCTCGTCTCGTCTCGTCTCGTCTCGTCTCGTCTCGGCTCGGCTCGTCTCGTCTCGTCTCGTCTCGTCTCGTCTCTTTTCTTTTCGTCTCGTCTCGTCTCGTCTCGTCTCGTCTCGTCTCGTCTCGTCTCGTCTCGTCTCGTCTCGTCTCTTTTCTTTTCGTCTCATCTCGTCTCGTCTCGTCTCGTCTCGTCTCGGCTCGGCTCGTCTCGTCTCGTCTCGTCTCGTCTCGTCTCTTTTCTTTTCGTCTCCTCTCGTCTCGTCTCGTCTCGTCTCTTTTCGTCTCGTCTCGTCTCGTCTCGTCTCGTCTCGTCTCGTCTCGTCTCGCCTCGTCTCGGCTCCGGCTCGGCTCGTCTCGTCTCGTCTCGTCTCGTCTCGTCTCTTTCTTTTCGTCTCGTCGTCTCGTCTCGTCTCGTCTCGTCCTCGTCTCGTCTCTTTTCTGTTCGTCTCGTCTCGTCTCGTCTCGTCTCGTCTCGTCTCGGCTCGGCTCGTCTCGTCTCGTCTCGTCTCGTCTCTTTTCTTTTCTTTTCTTTCTTTTCGTCTCGTCTCGGCTCGGCTCGTCTCGTCTCGTCTCGTCTCGTCTCGTCTCGTCTCGTCTCATCTCGTCTCGTCTCGTCTCGTCTCGTCTCTTTTCTTTTCGTCTCGTCTGGTCTCGTCTCGTCTCGTCTCGTCTCGTCTCGTCTCGTCTCGTCTCGTCTCTTTGTCTCGTCTCGTCTCGTCTCGTCTCGTCTCGTCTCGGCTCGGCTCGTCTCGTCTCGTCTCGTCTCGTCTCGTCTCTTTTCTTTTCGTCTCGTCTCGTCTCGTCTCTTTTCGTCTCGTCTCGTCTCGTCTCGTCTCGTCTCGTCTCGTCTCGTCTCGGCTCGGCTCGTCTCGTCTCGTCTCGTCTCGTCTCGTCTCTTTTCTTTTCGTCTCGTCTCGTCCTCGTCTCGTCTCGTCTCGTCTCGTGTCTTTTTCGTCTCGTCTCTTTTTCGTCTCGGCTCGTCTCGTCTCGTCTGTCTCGTCTCTTTTCTTTTCTTTTCGTCTCGTCTCGTCTCGTCTCGTCTCGTCTCGTCTCGTCTCTTTTCTTTTCGTCTCGTCTCGTCTCGTCTCGTCTCGTCTCGTCTCGTCTCGTCTCGTCTCGTCTCGTCTCGTCTCGTCTCGTGTCTTTTCGTCTCGTCTCGTCTCGTCTCGTCTCGTCTGTCTCGTCTCTTTTCTTTTCGTCTCGTCTCGTCTCGTCTCGTCTCGTCTCGTCTCGTCTCGTGTCTTTTCGTCTCGTCTCGTCTCGTCTCGTCTCGTCTCGTCTCGTCTCGTCTCGTCTCGTCTCGTCTCGTCTCTTTTTCTTTTCGTCTCGTCTCGTCTCGTCTCGTCTCGTCTCGGCTCGGCTCGTCCTCGTCTCGTCTCGTCTGTCTCGTCTCTTTTCTTTTCTTTTCGTCTCGTCTCGTCTCGTCTCGTCTCGTCTCGTCTCTTTCGTCTCGTCTCGTCTCGTCTCGTCTCGTGTCTCGTCTCGTCTCGTCTCGTCTCGTCTCGTCTCGGCTCGTCTCGTCTCGTCTCGTCTCGTCTCGTCTCGTCTCTTTTCTTTTCGTCTCGTCTCGTCTCGTCTCGTCTCGTCTCGTCTCGTCTCGTGTCTTTTCGTCTCGTCTCGTCTCGTCTCGTCTCGTCTCGTCTCGTCTCTTTTCTTTTCGTCTCGTCTCGTCTCGTCTCGTCTCGTCTCGTCTCGTCTCGTCTCGTCTCGTCTCGTCTCGTCTCGTCTCTTTTCTTTTCGTCTCGTCTCGTCTCGTCTCGTCTCGTCTCGTCTCGGCTCGGCTCGTCTCGTCTCGTCTCGTCTCGTCTCGTCTCTTTTCTTTTCGTCTCGTCTCGTCTCGTCTCGTCTCGTCTCTTTCGTCTCGTCTCGTCTCGTCTCGTCTCGTCTCGTCTCGTCTCGTCTCGCCTCGTCTCGGCTCGGCTCGGCTCGGCTCGTCTCGTCTCGTCTCGTCTCGTCTCGTCTCTTTTCTTTTCGTCTCGTCTCGTCTCGTCTCGTCTCGTCTCGTCTCGTCTCGTCTCTTTTCTGTTCGTCTCGTCTCGTCTCGTCTCGTCTCGTCTCGTCTCGGCTCGGCTCGTCTCGTCTCGTCTCGTCTCGTCTCTTTCTTTTCTTTTCTTTTCGTCTCGTCTGGTCTCGTCTGGTCTCGTCTGGTCTCGTCTCGTCTCGTCTCGTCTCGTCTCATCTCGTCTCGTCTCGTCCTCGTCTCGTCTCTTTTCTTTTCGTCTCGTCTCGTCTCGTCTCGTCTCGTCTCGGCTCGGCTCGTCTCGTCTCGTCTCGTCTCGTCTCTTTTCTTTTCGTCTCGTCTCGTCTCGTCCTTTTCGTCTCGTCTCGTCTCCTCGTCTCGTCTCGTCTCGTTCTCGTCTCGTCTCGGCTCGTCTCTTCTCGTCTCGTCTCGTCTCGTCTCTTTTCTTTTCGTCTCTGTCTCGTCTCGTCTCGTCTCGTCTCGTCTCGTCTCGTCTCGTCTCGTCTCGTGTCTTTTCGTCTCGTCTCGTCTCGTCTCGTCTCGTCTCGTCTCGTCTCGTCTCGTCTCGTCTCTTTTCTTTTCGTCTCGTCTCGTCTCGTCTCGTCTCGTCTCGTCTCGTCTCGTCTCGTGTCTTTCGTCTCGTCTCGTCTCGTCTCGTCTCGTCTCGTCTCGTCTCGTCTCGTCTCTTTCTTCTTTTCTTTCGTCTCGTCTCGTCTCGTCTCGTCTCGTCTCGTCTCGTCTCGTCTCGTCTCGTCTCGTCTCGTGTCTTTTCGGTCTCGTCTCGTCTCGTCTCGTCTCGTCTCGTCCTCGTCTCGTCTCGTCTCTTTTCTTTTCGTCTCGTCTCGTCTCGTCCTCGTCTCGTCTCGTCTCGTGTCCTTTTCGTCTCGTCTCGTCTCGTCTCGTCTCGTCTCGTCTCGTCTCGTCTCGTCTCGTCTCTTTTCTTTTCGTCTCGTCTCGTCTCGGCTCGTCTCGTCTCGTCTCGTCTCGTCTCGTCTCTTTTCTTTTCGTCTCGTCTCGTCTCGTCTCGTCTCGTCTCGTCTCTTTTCGTCTCGTCTCGTCTCGTCTCGTCTCGTCTCGTCTCGTCTCGTCTCGTCTCGTCTCGTCTCTTCTTCGTCTCGTCTCGTCTCGTCTCTCTTTTCTTTTCGTCTCGTCTCGTCTCGTCTCGTCTCGTCTCGTCTCGTCTCGTGTCTTTTCGTCTCGTCTCGTCTCGTCTCGTCTCGTCTCGTCTCGTCTCGTCTCGTCTCTTTTCTTTTCGTCTCGTCTCTTTTCTTTTCGTCTCGTCTCGTCTCGTCTCGTCTCGTCTCGTCTCGTCTCGTCTCGTCTCGTGTCTTTTCGTCTCGTCTCGTCTCGTCTCGTCTCGTCTCGGCTCGGCTCGTCTCGTCTCGTCTCGTCTCGTCTCGTCTCTTTTCTTTTCGTCTCGTCTCGTCTCGTCTCGTCTCGTCTCGTCTCGTCTCGTCTCGTGTCTTTTCGTCTCGTCTCGTCTCGTCTCGTCTCGTCTCGTCTCGTCTCGTCTCGTCTCTTTTCTTTCTTCGTCTCGTCTCGTCTCGTCTCGTCTCGTCTCGTCTCGTCTCGTCTCGTGTCTTTTCGTCTCGTCTCGTCTCGTCTCGTCTCGTCTCGTGTCTTTTCGTCTCGTCTCGTCTCGTCTCGTCTCGTCTCGTCTCGTCTCGTCTCGTCCTCGTCTCTTTTCTTTTCGGTCTCGTCTCGTCTCGTCTCGTCTCGTCTCGTCTCGTCTCGTCTCGTCTCGTCTCGTCTCGTCTCGTGTCTTTTCTCGTCTCGTCTCGTCTCGTCTCGTCTCGTCTCGTCTCGTCTCTTTTCTTTTCGTCTCGTCTCGTCTCGTCTCGTCTCGTCTCGTCTCGTCTCGTGTCTTTTCGTCTCGTCTCGTCTCGTCTCGTCTCGTCTCGTCTCGTCTCGTCTCGTCTCGTCTCGTCTCTTTTTCGTCTCGTCTCGTCTCGTCTCGTCTCGTCTCGGCTCGGCTCGTCTCGTCTCGTCTCGTCTCGTCTCGTCTCTTTTCCTTTTCGTCTCGTCTCGTCTCGTCTCGTCTCGTCTCGTCTCTTTTCGTCTCCGTCTCGTCTCGTCTCGTCTCGTCTCGTCCTGTCTCGTCTCGGCTCGGCTCGTCTCGTCTCGTCTCGTCTCGTCTCTTTTCTTTTCTTTTCGGTCTCGTCTCGTCTCGTCTCGTCTCGTCTCGTCTCGTCTCGTCTCGTGTCTTTTCGTCTCGTCTCGTCTCGTCTCGTCTCGTCTCGTCTCGCTCTTTTCTTTTCCGTCTCGTCTCGTCTCGTCTCGTCTCGTCTCGTCTCGTCTCGTCTCGTCTCGTCTCGTCTCGTCTCTTTTCTTTTCGTCTCGTCTCGTCTCGGCTCGGCTCGTCTCGTCTCGGCTCGGCTCGTCTCGTCTCGTCTCGTCTCGTCTCGTCTCTTTTCTTTTCGTCTCGTCTCGTCTCGTCTCGTCTCGTGTCTTTTCGTCTCGTCTCGTCTCGTCTCGTCTCGTCTCGTCTCGTCTCGTCTCGTCTCTTTTCTTTTCGTCTCGTCTCGTCTCGTCTCGTCTCGTCTCGTCTCGTCTCGTCTCGTCTCTTTTCTTTTCGTCTCGTCTCGTCTCGGCTCGGCTCGTCTCGTCTCGGCTCGGCTCGTCTCGTCTCGTCTCGTCTCGTCTCGTCTCTTTTCTTTTCGTCTCGTCTCGTCTCGTCTCGTCTCGTCTCTTTTCGTCTCGTCTCGTCTCGTCTCGTCTCGTCTCGTCTCTTTTCTTTTCTTTCGTCTCGTCTCGTCTCGTCTCGTCTCGTCTCGTCTCGTCTCGTCTCGTGTCTTTTCGTCTCGTCTCGTCTCGTCTCGTCCGTCTCGTCTCGTCTCGTCTCGTCTCTTTTCTTTTCGTCTCGTCTCGTCTCGTCTCGTCTCGTCTCGTCTCGTCTCGTCTCGTCTCGTCTCTTTTCTTTCGTCTCGTCTCGTCTCGGCTCGGCTCGTCTCGTCTCGGCTCGGCTCGTCTCGTCTCGTCTCGTCTCGTCTCGTCTCTTTTCTTTTCGTCTCGTCTCGTCTCGTCTCGTCTCGTCTCTTTTCGTCTCGTCTCGTCTCGTCTCGTCTCGTCTCGTCTCGTCTCGTCTCGTCTCTTTTCTGTTCGTCTCGTCTCGTCTCGTCTCGTCTCGTCTCGTCTCGCTCGGCTCGTCTCGCTCGTCTCGTCTCGTCTCTTTTCTTTTCTTTTCTTTTCGTCTCGTCTGGTCTCGTCTCGCTCGTCTCGTCGTCGTCTCGTCTCGTCTCGTCTCGTCTCATCTCGTCTCGTCTCGTCTCGTCTCGTCTCTTTTCTTTTCGTCTCGTCTCGTCTCGTCTCGTCTCGTCTCGTCTCGTCTCGGCTCGGCTCGGCTCGTCTCGTCTCGTCTCGTCTCGTCTCTTTTCTTTTCGTCTCGTCTCGTCTCGTCTCGTCTCGTCTCGTCTCGTCTCGTCTCTTTTCTGTTCGTCTCGTCTCGTCTCGTCTCGTCTCGTCTCGTCTCGGCTCGGCTCGTCTCGTCTCGTCTCGTCTCGTCTCTTTTCTTTTCTTTTCTTTTCGTCTCGTCTGGTCTCGTCTCGTCTCGTCTCGTCTCGTCTCGTCTCGTCTCGTCTCGTCTCTCATCTCGTCTCGTCTCGTCTCGTCTCGTCTCGTCTCTTTTCTTTTCGTCTCGTCTCGTCTCGTCTCGTCTCGTCTCGGCTCGGCTCGTCTCGTCTCGTCTCGTCTCGTCTCTTTTCTTTTCCGTCTCGTCTCGTCTCGTCTCTTTTCGTCTCGTCTCGTCTCGTCTCGTCTCGTCTCGTCTCGTCTCGTCTCGTCTCGGCTCGCTCGTCTCGTCTCGTCTCGTCTCGTCTCTTTTCTTTTCGTCTCGTCTCGTCTCGTCTCGTCTCGTCTCGTCTCGTCTCGTCTCGTCTCGTCTCGTCTCGTGTCTTTTCGTCTCGTCTCGTCTCGTCTCGTCTCTTTTCTTTTCTTTTCGTCTCGTCTCGTCTCGTCTCGTCTCGTCTCGTCTCGTGTCTTTTCGTCTCGTCTCGTCTCGTCTCGTCTCGTCTCGTCTCGTCTCGTCTCTTTTCTTTTCGTCTCGTCTCGTCTCGTCTCGTCTCGTCTCGTCTCGTCTCGTCTCGTCTCGTCTCATCTCGTCTCGTCTCGTGTCTTTTCGTCTCGTCCTCGTCTCGTCTCGTCTCGTCTCGTCTCGTCTCTTTTCTTTTCTTTTCGTCTCGTCTCGTCTCGTCTCGTCTCGTCTCGTGTCTTTCGTCTCGTCTCGTCTCGTCTCGTCTCGTCTCGTCTCGTCTCGTCTCGTCTCGTCTCTTTTCTTTTCGTCTCGTCCTCGTGTCTTTTCGTCTCGTCTCGTCTCGTCTCGGCTCGTCTCGTCTCGTCTCGTCTCGTCTCGTCTCTTTTCTTTTCGTCTCGTCTCGTCTCGTCTCGTCTCGTCTCGTCTCGTCTCTTTTCGTCTCGTCTCGTCCTCGTCCTCGTTCTCGTCTCGTCTCGTCTCGGCCTCGGCTCGTCTCGTCTCGTCTCGTCTCGTCTGTCTCTTTTCGTCTCGTCTCGTCTCGTCTCGTCTCGTCTCGTCTCGTCTCGTCTCGTCCGTGTCTTTTCGTCTCGTCTCGTCTCGTCTCGTCTCGTCTCGTCTCGTCTCGTCTCGTCTCGTCCTCTTTTCTTTTCGTCTCGTCTCTTTTCTTTTCTTTCGTCTCGTCTCGTCTCGTCTCGTCTCGTCTCGTCTCGTCTCGTCTCGTCTCGTCTCTTTTCTTTTCGTCTCGTCTCGTCTCGTCTCGTCTCGTCTCGGCTCGGCTCGTCTCGTCTCGTCTCGTCTCGTCTCGTCTCGTCTCTTTTCTTTTCGTCTCGTCTCGTCTCGTCTCGTCTCGTCTCGTCTCGTCTCTTTTCGTCTCGTCCTCGTCTCGTCTCGTCTCGTCTCGTCTCGTCTCGGCTCGGCTCGGGCTCGTCTCGTCTCGTCTCGTCTCTTTTCTTTTCTTTTCTTTTCGTCTCGTCTGGTCTCGTCTCGTCTCGTCTCGTCTCGTCTTGTCTCGTCTCGTCTCGTCTCGTCTCGTCTCGTCTCGTCTCGTCTCTTTTCTTTTCGTCTCGTCTCGTCTCGTCTCGTCTCGTCTCGGCTCGGCTCGTCTCGTCTCGTCTCGTCTCGTCTCGTCTCTTTTCTTTTCGTCTCGTCTCGTCTCGTCTCGTCTCGTCTCGTCTCGTCTCTTTTCGTCTCGTCTTGTCTCGTCTCGTCTCATCTCGTCTCGTCTCGTCTCGTCTCGGCTCGTCTCGTCTCGTCTCGTCTCGTCTCGTCTCTTTTCTTTTCGTCTCGTCTCGTCTCGTCTCGTCTCGTCTCGTCTCGTCTCGTGTCTTTTCGTCTCGTCTCGTCTCGTCTCGTCTCGTCTCGTCTCGTCTCGTCTCGTCTTGTCTCTTTTCTTTTCGTCTCGTCTCGTCTCGTCTCGTCTCGTCTCGTCTCGTCTCGTGTCTTTTCGTCTCGTCTCGTCTCGTCTCGTCTCGTCTCGTCTCGTCTCGTCTCGTCTCGTCTCGTCTCGTGTCTTTTCGTCTCGTCTCGTCTCGTCTCGTCTCGTCTCGTCTCGTCTCTTTTCTTTTCTTTTCGTCTCGTCTCGTCTCGTCTCGTCTCGTCTCGTGTCTTTTCGTCTCGTCTCGTCTCGTCTCGTCTCGTCTCGTCTCGTCTTTTTTCTTTTCTTTTCTTTTCGTCTCGTCTCGTCTCGTCTCGTCTCGTCTCGTCTCGTCTCGTCTCGTCTCGTCTCTTTTCTTTTCGTCTCGTCTCGTCTCGTCTCGTCTCGGCTCGTCTCGTCTCGTCTCGTCTCGTCTCGTCTCGTCTCTTTTCTTTTCGTCTCGTCTCGTCTCGTCTCGTCTCGTCTCGTCTCGTCTCGTCTCGTCTCGTCTCGTCTCGTGTCTTTTCGTCTCGTCTCTTTTCGTCTCGTCTCGTCTCGTCTCGTCTCGTCTCGTCTCTTTTCTTTTCGTCTCGTCTCGTCTCGTCTCGTCTCGTCTCGTCTCGTCTCGTCTCTTTTCTTTTCGTCTCGTCTCGTCTCGTCTCGTCTCGTCTCGTCTCGTCTCGTCTCGTCTCGTCTCGTCTCGTCTCGTGTCTTTTCGTCTCGTCTCGTCTCGTCTCGTCTCGTCTCGTCTCGTCTCTTTTCTTTTCGTCTCGTCTCGTCTCGTCTCGTCTCGTCTCGTCTCGTCTCGTCTCGTGTCTTTTCGTCTCGTCTCGTCTCGTCTCGTCTCGTCTCGTCTCGTCTCGTCTCGTCTCGTCTCGTCTCGTCTCGTCTCTTTTCTTTTCGTCTCGTCTCGTCTCGTCTCGTCTCGTCTCGGCTCGGCTCGTCTCGTCTCGTCTCGTCTCGTCTCGTCTCTTTTCTTTTCGTCTCGTCTCGTCTCGTCTCGTCTCGTCTCGTCTCTTTTCGTCTCGTCTCGTCTCGTCTCGTCTCGTCTCGTCTCGTCTCGGCTCGGCTCGGCTCGTCTCGTCTCGTCTCGTCTCGTCTCTTTTCTTTTCTTTTCGTCTCGTCTCGTCTCGTCTCGTCTCGTCTCGTCTCGTGTCTTTTCGTCTCGTCTCGTCTCGTCTCGTCTCGTCTCGTCTCGTCTCTTTTCTTTTCGTCTCGTCTCGTCTCGTCTCGTCTCGTCTCGTCTCGTCTCGTCTCGTCTCGTCTCGTCTCTTTTCTTTTCGTCTCATCTCGTCTCGTCTCGTCTCGTCTCGGCTCGGCTCGGCTCGTCTCGTCTCGTCTCGTCTCGTCTCGTCTCTTTTCTTTTCGTCTCCTCTCGTCTCGTCTCGTCTCGTCTCGTCTCTTTTCTTTTCGTCTCGTCTCGTCTCGTCTCGTCTCGTCTCGTCTCGTCTCGTCTCGTCTCGTCTCGTCTCGTCTCGTCTAGTCTCGTGTCTTTTCGTCTCGTCTCGTCTCGTCTCGTCTCGTCTCGTCTCTTTTCTTTTCTTTTCGTCTCGTCTCGTCTCGTCTCGTCTCGTCTCGTCTCGTGTCTTTTCGTCTCGTCTCGTCTCGTCTCGTCTCGTCTCGTCTCGTCTCTTTTCTTTTCGTCTCGTCTCGTCTCGTCTCGTCTCGTCTCGTCTCGTCTCTTTTCGTCTCGTCTCGTCTCGTCTCGTCTCGTCTCGTCTCGTCTCGTCTCGGCTCGTCTCGGCTCGGCTCGTCTCGTCTCGTCTCGTCTCGTCTCGTCTCTTTTCGTCTCGTCTCGTCTCGTCTCGTCTCGTCTCGTCTCGTCTCGTCTCGTGTCTTTTCGTCTCGTCTCGTCTCGTCTCGTCTCGTCTCGTCTCTTTTCTTTTCGTCTCGTCTCTTTTCTTTTCGTCTCGTCTCGTCTCGTCTCGTCTCGTCTCGTCTCGTCTCGTCTCGTCTCTTTTGTTTTCGTCTCGTCTCGTCTCGTCTCGTCTCGTCTCGGCTCGGCTCGGCTCGTCTCGTCTCGTCTCGTCTCATCTCGTCTCTTTTCTTTTCGTCTCGTCTCGTCTCGTCTCGTCTCGTCTCGTCTCGTCTCGTGTCTTTTCGTCTCGTCTCGTCTCGTCTCGTCTCGTCTCGTCTCGTCTCGTCTCGTCTCTTTTCTTTTCGTCTCGTCTCGTCTCGTCTCGTCTGGTCTCGTCTCGTCTCGTCTCGTCTCGTGTCTTTTCGTCTCGTCTCGTCTCGTCTCGTCTCGTCTGGTCTGGTCTCGTCTCGTCTCGTCTCGTCTCGTCTCGTCTCGTCTCGTCTCGTGTCTTTTCGTCTCGTCTCGTCTCGTCTCGTCTCGTCTCGTCTCGTCTCGTCTCGTCTCGGCTCGTCTCGTCTCGTCTCGTCTCGTCTCGTCTCGTCTCTTTTCGTCTCGTCTCGTCTCGTCTCGTCTCGTCTCGGCTCGGCTCGTCTCGTCTCGTCTCGTCTCGTCTCGTCTCTTTTCTTTTCGTCTCGTCTCGTCTCGTCTCGTCTCGTCTCGTCTCGTCTCGTCTCGTCTCGTGTCTTTTCGTCTCGTCTCGTCTCGTCTCGTCTCGTCTCGTCTCGTCTCGTCTCGTCTCGTCTCGTCTCTTTTCTTTTCTTTTCGTCTCGTCTCGTCTCGTCTCGTCTCGTCTCGGCTCGGCTCGTCTCGTCTCGTCTCGTCTCGTCTCGTCTCTTTTCTTTTCGTCTCGTCTCGTCTCGTCTCGTCTCGTCTCGTCTCGTCTCGTCTCTTTTCGTCTCGTCTCGTCTCGTCTCGTCTCGTCTCGTCTCGGCTCGGCTCGGCTCGTCTCGTCTCGTCTCGTCTCGTCTCTTTTCTTTTCTTTTCTTTTCGTCTCGTCTGGTCTCGTCTCGTCTCGTCTCGTCTCGTCTCGTCTCGTCTCGTCTCGTCTCGTCTCTTTTCGTCTCGTCTCGTCTCGTCTCGTCTCGTCTCGTCTCGGCTCGTCTCGTCTCGTCTCGTCTCGTCTCGTCTCTTTTCTTTTCGTCTCGTCTCGTCTCGTCTCTTTTCGTCTCGTCTCGTCTCGTCTCGTCTCGTCTCGTCTCGTCTCGTCTCGGCTCGGCTCGGCTCGTCTCGTCTCGTCTCGTCTCGTCTCGTCTCTTTTCTTTTCGTCTCGTCTCGTCTCGTCTCGTCTCGTCTCGTCTCGTCTCGTCTCGTCTCGTGTCTTTTCGTCTCGTCTCTTTTCGTCTCGTCTCGTCTCGTCTCGTCTCGTCTCGTCTCTTTTCTTTTCGTCTCGTCTCGTCTCGTCTCGTCTCGTCTCGTCTCGTCTCGTCTCTTTTCTTTTCGTCTCGTCTCGTCTCGTCTCGTCTCGTCTCGTCTCGTCTCGTCTCGTCTCGTCTCGTCTCGTGTCTTTTCGTCTCGTCTCGTCTCGTCTCGTCTCGTCTCGTCTCGTCTCTTTTCTTTTCGTCTCGTCTCGTCTCGTCTCGTCTCGTCTCGTCTCGTCTCGTGTCTTTTCGTCTCGTCTCGTCTCGTCTCGTCTCGTCTCGTCTCGTCTCGTCTCGTCTCGTCTCTTTTCTTTTCGTCTCGTCTCGTCTCGTCTCGTCTCGTCTCGGCTCGGCTCGTCTCGTCTCGTCTCGTCTCGTCTCGTCTCTTTTCTTTTCGTCTCGTCTCGTCTCGTCTCGTCTCGTCTCGTCTCGTCTCTTTTCGTCTCGTCTCGTCTCGTCTCGTCTCGTCTCGTCTCGTCTCGTCTCGGCTCGTCTCGTCTCGTCTCGTCTCGTCTCGTCTCTTTTCTTTTCGTCTAGTCTCGTCTCGTCTCGTCTCGTCTCGTCTCGTCTCGTGTCTTTTCGTCTCGTCTCGTTTCTTTTCTTTTCGTCTCATCTCGTCTCGTCTCGTCTCGTCTCGTCTCGTCTCGTCTCGTCTCGGCTCGGCTCGTCTCGTCTCGTCTCGTCTCGTCTCGTCTCTTTTCTTTTCGTCTCGTCTCGTCTCGTCTCGTCTCGTCTCGTCTCGTCTCGTCTCGTCTCGTCTCGTCTCGTCTCTTTTCTTTTCGTCTCATCTCGTCTCGTCTCGTCTCGTCTCGTCTCGGCTCGGCTCGTCTCGTCTCGTCTCGTCTCGTCTCGTCTCTTTTCTTTTCGTCTCCTCTCGTCTCGTCTCGTCTCGTCTCTTTTCGTCTCGTCTCGTCTCGTCTCGTCTCGTCTCGTCTCGTCTCGTCTCGCCTCGTCTCGGCTCGGCTCGGCTCGTCTCGTCTCGTCTCGTCTCGTCTCGTCTCTTTTCTTTTCGTCTCGTCTCGTCTCGTCTCGTCTCGTCTCGTCTCGTCTCGTCTCGTCTCTTTTCTGTTCGTCTCGTCTCGTCTCGTCTCGTCTCGTCTCGTCTCGGCTCGGCTCGTCTCGTCTCGTCTCGTCTCGTCTCTTTTCTTTTCTTTTCTTTTCTTTTCGTCTCGTCTCGGCTCGGCTCGTCTCGTCTCGTCTCGTCTCGTCTCGTCTCGTCTCGTCTCATCTCGTCTCGTCTCGTCTCGTCTCGTCTCTTTTCTTTTCGTCTCGTCTGGTCTCGTCTCGTCTCGTCTCGTCTCGTCTCGTCTCGTCTCGTCTCGTCTCTTTTCGTCTCGTCTCGTCTCGTCTCGTCTCGTCTCGGCTCGGCTCGTCTCGTCTCGTCTCGTCTCGTCTCGTCTCTTTTCTTTTCGTCTCGTCTCGTCTCGTCTCTTTTCGTCTCGTCTCGTCTCGTCTCGTCTCGTCTCGTCTCGTCTCGTCTCGGCTCGGCTCGTCTCGTCTCGTCTCGTCTCGTCTCGTCTCTTTTCTTTTCGTCTCGTCTCGTCTCGTCTCGTCTCGTCTCGTCTCGTCTCGTCTCGTGTCTTTTCGTCTCGTCTCTTTTCGTCTCGTCTCGTCTCGTCTCGTCTCGTCTCGTCTCTTTTCTTTTCTTTTCGTCTCGTCTCGTCTCGTCTCGTCTCGTCTCGTCTCGTCTCTTTTCTTTTCGTCTCGTCTCGTCTCGTCTCGTCTCGTCTCGTCTCGTCTCGTCTCGTCTCGTCTCGTCTCGTCTCGTCTCGTGTCTTTTCGTCTCGTCTCGTCTCGTCTCGTCTCGTCTCGTCTCGTCTCTTTTCTTTTCGTCTCGTCTCGTCTCGTCTCGTCTCGTCTCGTCTCGTCTCGTGTCTTTTCGTCTCGTCTCGTCTCGTCTCGTCTCGTCTCGTCTCGTCTCGTCTCGTCTCGTCTCGTCTCGTCTCTTTTCTTTTCGTCTCGTCTCGTCTCGTCTCGTCTCGTCTCGGCTCGGCTCGTCTCGTCTCGTCTCGTCTCGTCTCGTCTCTTTTCTTTTCTTTTCGTCTCGTCTCGTCTCGTCTCGTCTCGTCTCGTCTCTTTTCGTCTCGTCTCGTCTCGTCTCGTCTCGTCTCGTCTCGTCTCGTCTCGTCTCGGCTCGGCTCGTCTCGTCTCGTCTCGTCTCGTCTCGTCTCTTTTCTTTTCGTCTCGTCTCGTCTCGTCTCGTCTCGTCTCGTCTCGTCTCGTGTCTTTTCGTCTCGTCTCGTCTCGTCTCGTCTCGTCTCGTCTCGTCTCTTTTCTTTTCGTCTCGTCTCGTCTCGTCTCGTCTCGTCTCGTCTCGTCTCGTCTCGTCTCGTCTCGTCTCGTCTCGTCTCTTTTCTTTTCGTCTCGTCTCGTCTCGTCTCGTCTCGTCTCGTCTCGGCTCGGCTCGTCTCGTCTCGTCTCGTCTCGTCTCGTCTCTTTTCTTTTCGTCTCGTCTCGTCTCGTCTCGTCTCGTCTCTTTTCGTCTCGTCTCGTCTCGTCTCGTCTCGTCTCGTCTCGTCTCGTCTCGCCTCGTCTCGGCTCGGCTCGGCTCGGCTCGTCTCGTCTCGTCTCGTCTCGTCTCGTCTCTTTTCTTTTCGTCTCGTCTCGTCTCGTCTCGTCTCGTCTCGTCTCGTCTCGTCTCTTTTCTGTTCGTCTCGTCTCGTCTCGTCTCGTCTCGTCTCGTCTCGGCTCGGCTCGTCTCGTCTCGTCTCGTCTCTTTTCTTTTCTTTTCTTTTCGTCTCGTCTGGTCTCGTCTGGTCTCGTCTCGTCTCGTCTCGTCTCGTCTCGTCTCGTCTCATCTCGTCTCGTCTCGTCTCGTCTCGTCTCTTTTCTTTTCGTCTCGTCTCGTCTCGTCTCGTCTCGTCTCGGCTCGGCTCGTCTCGTCTCGTCTCGTCTCGTCTCTTTTCTTTTCGTCTCGTCTCGTCTCGTCTCTTTTCGTCTCGTCTCGTCTCGTCTCGTCTCGTCTCGTCTCGTCTCGTCTCGGCTCGTCTCTTCTCGTCTCGTCTCGTCTCGTCTCTTTTCTTTTCGTCTCGTCTCGTCTCGTCTCGTCTCGTCTCGTCTCGTCTCGTCTCGTCTCGTGTCTTTTCGTCTCGTCTCGTCTCGTCTCGTCTCGTCTCGTCTCGTCTCGTCTCGTCTCGTCTCGTCTCTTTTCTT
Organism: Lagopus muta; assembly: GCF_023343835.1. Taxonomy (NCBI): domain Eukaryota; kingdom Metazoa; phylum Chordata; class Aves; order Galliformes; family Phasianidae; genus Lagopus; species Lagopus muta. The sequence goes on from NW_026040210.1 coordinate 26,182, forward strand.
TTCGTCTCGTCTCGTCTCGTCTCGTCTCGTCTCGTCTCGTCTCGTCTCGTGTCTTTTCGTCTCGTCTCGTCTCGTCTCGTCTCGTCTCGTCTCGTCTCGTCTCGTCTCTTTTCTTTTCTTTTCGTCTCGTCTCGTCTCGTCTCGTCTCGTCTCGTCTCGTCTCGTCTCGTCTCGTCTCGTCTCGTCTCGTCTCGTGTCTTTTCGTCTCGTCTCGTCTCGTCTCGTCTCGTCTCGTCTCGTCTCGTCTCTTTTCTTTTCGTCTCGTCTCGTCTCGTCTCGTCTCGTCTCGTCTCGTCTCGTGTCTTTTCGTCTCGTCTCGTCTCGTCTCGTCTCGTCTCGTCTCGTCTCGTCTCGTCTCGTCTCTTTTCTTTTCGTCTCGTCTCGTCTCGTCTCGTCTCGGCTCGTCTCGTCTCGTCTCGTCTCGTCTCGTCTCTTTTCTTTTCGTCTCGTCTCGTCTCGTCTCGTCTCGTCTCGTCTCTTTTCGTCTCGTCTCGTCTCGTCTCGTCTCGTCTCGTCTCGTCTCGTCTCGTCTCGTCTCTTTTCGTCTCGTCTCGTCTCGTCTCGTCTCGTCTCTTTTCTTTTCGTCTCGTCTCGTCTCGTCTCGTCTCGTCTCGTCTCGTCTCGTGTCTTTTCGTCTCGTCTCGTCTCGTCTCGTCTCGTCTCGTCTCGTCTCGTCTCGTCTCTTTTCTTTTCGTCTCGTCTCTTTTCTTTTCGTCTCGTCTCGTCTCGTCTCGTCTCGTCTCGTCTCGTCTCGTCTCGTCTCGTGTCTTTTCGTCTCGTCTCGTCTCGTCTCGTCTCGTCTCGGCTCGGCTCGTCTCGTCTCGTCTCGTCTCGTCTCGTCTCTTTTCTTTTCGTCTCGTCTCGTCTCGTCTCGTCTCGTCTCGTCTCGTCTCGTCTCGTGTCTTTTCGTCTCGTCTCGTCTCGTCTCGTCTCGTCTCGTCTCGTCTCGTCTCGTCTCTTTTCTTTTCGTCTCGTCTCGTCTCGTCTCGTCTCGTCTCGTCTCGTCTCGTCTCGTGTCTTTTCGTCTCGTCTCGTCTCGTCTCGTCTCGTCTCGTGTCTTTTCGTCTCGTCTCGTCTCGTCTCGTCTCGTCTCGTCTCGTCTCGTCTCGTCTCGTCTCTTTTCTTTTCGTCTCGTCTCGTCTCGTCTCGTCTCGTCTCGTCTCGTCTCGTCTCGTCTCGTCTCGTCTCGTGTCTTTTCGTCTCGTCTCGTCTCGTCTCGTCTCGTCTCGTCTCGTCTCTTTCTTTTCGTCTCGTCTCGTCTCGTCTCGTCTCGTCTCGTCTCGTCTCGTGTCTTTTCGTCTCGTCTCGTCTCGTCTCGTCTCGTCTCGTCTCGTCTCGTCTCGTCTCGTCTCGTCTCGTCTCTTTTCGTCTCGTCTCGTCTCGTCTCGTCTCGTCTCGGCTCGGCTCGTCTCGTCTCGTCTCGTCTCGTCTCGTCTCTTTTCTTTTCGTCTCGTCTCGTCTCGTCTCGTCTCGTCTCGTCTCTTTTCGTCTCGTCTCGTCTCGTCTCGTCTCGTCTCGTCCTGTCTCGTCTCGGCTCGGCTCGTCTCGTCTCGTCTCGTCTCGTCTCTTTTCTTTTCTTTTCGTCTCGTCTCGTCTCGTCTCGTCTCGTCTCGTCTCGTCTCGTCTCGTGTCTTTTCGTCTCGTCTCGTCTCGTCTCGTCTCGTCTCGTCTCGTCTCGTCTCTTTTCTTTTCGTCTCGTCTCGTCTCGTCTCGTCTCGTCTCGTCTCGTCTCGTCTCGTCTCGTCTCGTCTCGTCTCTTTTCTTTTCGTCTCGTCTCGTCTCGGCTCGGCTCGTCTCGTCTCGGCTCGGCTCGTCTCGTCTCGTCTCGTCTCGTCTCGTCTCTTTTCTTTTCGTCTCGTCTCGTCTCGTCTCGTCTCGTGTCTTTTCGTCTCGTCTCGTCTCGTCTCGTCTCGTCTCGTCTCGTCTCGTCTCGTCTCTTTTCTTTTCGTCTCGTCTCGTCTCGTCTCGTCTCGTCTCGTCTCGTCTCGTCTCGTCTCTTTTCTTTTCGTCTCGTCTCGTCTCGGCTCGGCTCGTCTCGTCTCGGCTCGGCTCGTCTCGTCTCGTCTCGTCTCGTCTCGTCTCTTTTCTTTTCGTCTCGTCTCGTCTCGTCTCGTCTCGTCTCTTTTCGTCTCGTCTCGTCTCGTCTCGTCTCGTCTCGTCTCTTTTCTTTTCTTTTCGTCTCGTCTCGTCTCGTCTCGTCTCGTCTCGTCTCGTCTCGTCTCGTGTCTTTTCGTCTCGTCTCGTCTCGTCTCGTCTCGTCTCGTCTCGTCTCGTCTCGTCTCTTTTCTTTTCGTCTCGTCTCGTCTCGTCTCGTCTCGTCTCGTCTCGTCTCGTCTCGTCTCGTCTCGTCTCGTCTCGTCTCTTTTCTTTTCGTCTCGTCTCGTCTCGGCTCGGCTCGTCTCGTCTCGGCTCGGCTCGTCTCGTCTCGTCTCGTCTCGTCTCGTCTCTTTTCTTTTCGTCTCGTCTCGTCTCGTCTCGTCTCGTCTCTTTTCGTCTCGTCTCGTCTCGTCTCGTCTCGTCTCGTCTCGTCTCGTCTCGTCTCTTTTCTGTTCGTCTCGTCTCGTCTCGTCTCGTCTCGTCTCGTCTCGGCTCGGCTCGTCTCGTCTCGTCTCGTCTCGTCTCTTTTCTTTTCTTTTCTTTTCGTCTCGTCTGGTCTCGTCTCGTCTCGTCTCGTCTCGTCTCGTCTCGTCTCGTCTCGTCTCATCTCGTCTCGTCTCGTCTCGTCTCGTCTCTTTTCTTTTCGTCTCGTCTCGTCTCGTCTCGTCTCGTCTCGTCTCGTCTCGGCTCGGCTCGGCTCGTCTCGTCTCGTCTCGTCTCGTCTCTTTTCTTTTCGTCTCGTCTCGTCTCGTCTCGTCTCGTCTCGTCTCGTCTCGTCTCTTTTCTGTTCGTCTCGTCTCGTCTCGTCTCGTCTCGTCTCGTCTCGGCTCGTCTCGTCTCGTCTCGTCTCGTCTCGTCTCTTTTCTTTTCTTTTCTTTTCGTCTCGTCTGGTCTCGTCTCGTCTCGTCTCGTCTCGTCTCGTCTCGTCTCGTCTCGTCTCATCTCGTCTCGTCTCGTCTCGTCTCGTCTCGTCTCTTTTCTTTTCGTCTCGTCTCGTCTCGTCTCGTCTCGTCTCGGCTCGGCTCGTCTCGTCTCGTCTCGTCTCGTCTCTTTTCTTTTCGTCTCGTCTCGTCTCGTCTCTTTTCGTCTCGTCTCGTCTCGTCTCGTCTCGTCTCGTCTCGTCTCGTCTCGGCTCGGCTCGTCTCGTCTCGTCTCGTCTCGTCTCGTCTCTTTTCTTTTCGTCTCGTCTCGTCTCGTCTCGTCTCGTCTCGTCTCGTCTCGTCTCGTCTCGTCTCGTGTCTTTTCGTCTCGTCTCGTCTCGTCTCGTCTCGTCTCGTCTCGTCTCGTCTCGTCTCTTTTCTTTTCTTTTCGTCTCGTCTCGTCTCGTCTCGTCTCGTCTCGTCTCGTGTCTTTTCGTCTCGTCTCGTCTCGTCTCGTCTCGTCTCGTCTCGTCTCGTCTCTTTTCTTTTCGTCTCGTCTCGTCTCGTCTCGTCTCGTCTCGTCTCGTCTCGTCTCGTCTCGTCTCATCTCGTCTCGTCTCGTGTCTTTTCGTCTCGTCTCGTCTCGTCTCGTCTCGTCTCGTCTCGTCTCTTTTCTTTTCTTTTCGTCTCGTCTCGTCTCGTCTCGTCTCGTCTCGTGTCTTTTCGTCTCGTCTCGTCTCGTCTCGTCTCGTCTCGTCTCGTCTCGTCTCGTCTCGTCTCTTTTCTTTTCGTCTCGTCTCGTGTCTTTTCGTCTCGTCTCGTCTCGTCTCGGCTCGTCTCGTCTCGTCTCGTCTCGTCTCGTCTCTTTTCTTTTCGTCTCGTCTCGTCTCGTCTCGTCTCGTCTCGTCTCGTCTCTTTTCGTCTCGTCTCGTCTCGTCTCGTCTCGTCTCGTCTCGTCTCGTCTCGGCTCGGCTCGTCTCGTCTCGTCTCGTCTCGTCTCGTCTCTTTTCGTCTCGTCTCGTCTCGTCTCGTCTCGTCTCGTCTCGTCTCGTCTCGTCTCGTGTCTTTTCGTCTCGTCTCGTCTCGTCTCGTCTCGTCTCGTCTCGTCTCGTCTCGTCTCTTTTCTTTTCGTCTCGTCTCTTTTCTTTTCTTTTCGTCTCGTCTCGTCTCGTCTCGTCTCGTCTCGTCTCGTCTCGTCTCGTCTCGTCTCTTTTCTTTTCGTCTCGTCTCGTCTCATCTCGTCTCGTCTCGTCTCGTCTCTTTTCGTCTCGTCTCGTCTCGTCTCGTCTCGTCTCGTCCTGTCTCGTCTCGGCTCGGCTCGTCTCGTCTCGTCTCGTCTCGTCTCTTTTCTTTTCTTTTCGTCTCGTCTCGTCTCGTCTCGTCTCGTCTCGTCTCGTCTCGTCTCGTGTCTTTTCGTCTCGTCTCGTCTCGTCTCGTCTCGTCTCGTCTCGTCTCGTCTCTTTTCTTTTCGTCTCGTCTCGTCTCGTCTCGTCTCGTCTCGTCTCGTCTCGTCTCGTCTCGTCTCGTCTCGTCTCTTTTCTTTTCGTCTCGTCTCGTCTCGGCTCGGCTCGTCTCGTCTCGGCTCGGCTCGTCTCGTCTCGTCTCGTCTCGTCTCGTCTCTTTTCTTTTCGTCTCGTCTCGTCTCGTCTCGTCTCGTGTCTTTTCGTCTCGTCTCGTCTCGTCTCGTCTCGTCTCGTCTCGTCTCGTCTCGTCTCTTTTCTTTTCGTCTCGTCTCGTCTCGTCTCGTCTCGTCTCGTCTCGTCTCGTCTCGTCTCTTTTCTTTTCGTCTCGTCTCGTCTCGGCTCGGCTCGTCTCGTCTCGGCTCGGCTCGTCTCGTCTCGTCTCGTCTCGTCTCGTCTCTTTTCTTTTCGTCTCGTCTCGTCTCGTCTCGTCTCGTCTCTTTTCGTCTCGTCTCGTCTCGTCTCGTCTCGTCTCGTCTCTTTTCTTTTCTTTTCGTCTCGTCTCGTCTCGTCTCGTCTCGTCTCGTCTCGTCTCGTCTCGTGTCTTTTCGTCTCGTCTCGTCTCGTCTCGTCTCGTCTCGTCTCGTCTCGTCTCGTCTCTTTTCTTTTCGTCTCGTCTCGTCTCGTCTCGTCTCGTCTCGTCTCGTCTCGTCTCGTCTCGTCTCGTCTCGTCTCGTCTCTTTTCTTTTCGTCTCGTCTCGTCTCGGCTCGGCTCGTCTCGTCTCGGCTCGGCTCGTCTCGTCTCGTCTCGTCTCGTCTCGTCTCTTTTCTTTTCGTCTCGTCTCGTCTCGTCTCGTCTCGTCTCTTTTCGTCTCGTCTCGTCTCGTCTCGTCTCGTCTCGTCTCGTCTCGTCTCGTCTCTTTTCTGTTCGTCTCGTCTCGTCTCGTCTCGTCTCGTCTCGTCTCGGCTCGGCTCGTCTCGTCTCGTCTCGTCTCGTCTCTTTTCTTTTCTTTTCTTTTCGTCTCGTCTGGTCTCGTCTCGTCTCGTCTCGTCTCGTCTCGTCTCGTCTCGTCTCGTCTCATCTCGTCTCGTCTCGTCTCGTCTCGTCTCTTTTCTTTTCGTCTCGTCTCGTCTCGTCTCGTCTCGTCTCGTCTCGTCTCGGCTCGGCTCGGCTCGTCTCGTCTCGTCTCGTCTCGTCTCTTTTCTTTTCGTCTCGTCTCGTCTCGTCTCGTCTCGTCTCGTCTCGTCTCGTCTCTTTTCTGTTCGTCTCGTCTCGTCTCGTCTCGTCTCGTCTCGTCTCGGCTCGGCTCGTCTCGTCTCGTCTCGTCTCGTCTCTTTTCTTTTCTTTTCTTTTCGTCTCGTCTGGTCTCGTCTCGTCTCGTCTCGTCTCGTCTCGTCTCGTCTCGTCTCATCTCGTCTCGTCTCGTCTCGTCTCGTCTCGTCTCTTTTCTTTTCGTCTCGTCTCGTCTCGTCTCGTCTCGTCTCGGCTCGGCTCGTCTCGTCTCGTCTCGTCTCGTCTCTTTTCTTTTCGTCTCGTCTCGTCTCGTCTCTTTTCGTCTCGTCTCGTCTCGTCTCGTCTCGTCTCGTCTCGTCTCGTCTCGTCTCGGCTCGGCTCGTCTCGTCTCGTCTCGTCTCGTCTCGTCTCTTTTCTTTTCGTCTCGTCTCGTCTCGTCTCGTCTCGTCTCGTCTCGTCTCGTCTCGTCTCGTCTCGTGTCTTTTCGTCTCGTCTCGTCTCGTCTCGTCTCGTCTCGTCTCGTCTCGTCTCGTCTCTTTTCTTTTCTTTTCGTCTCGTCTCGTCTCGTCTCGTCTCGTCTCGTCTCGTGTCTTTTCGTCTCGTCTCGTCTCGTCTCGTCTCGTCTCGTCTCGTCTCTTTTCTTTTCGTCTCGTCTCGTCTCGTCTCGTCTCGTCTCGTCTCGTCTCGTCTCGTCTCGTCTCATCTCGTCTCGTCTCGTGTCTTTTCGTCTCGTCTCGTCTCGTCTCGTCTCGTCTCGTCTCGTCTCTTTTCTTTTCTTTTCGTCTCGTCTCGTCTCGTCTCGTCTCGTCTCGTGTCTTTTCGTCTCGTCTCGTCTCGTCTCGTCTCGTCTCGTCTCGTCTCGTCTCGTCTCGTCTCTTTTCTTTTCGTCTCGTCTCGTGTCTTTTCGTCTCGTCTCGTCTCGTCTCGGCTCGTCTCGTCTCGTCTCGTCTCGTCTCGTCTCTTTTCTTTTCGTCTCGTCTCGTCTCGTCTCGTCTCGTCTCGTCTCGTCTCTTTTCGTCTCGTCTCGTCTCGTCTCGTCTCGTCTCGTCTCGTCTCGTCTCGGCTCGGCTCGTCTCGTCTCGTCTCGTCTCGTCTCGTCTCTTTTCGTCTCGTCTCGTCTCGTCTCGTCTCGTCTCGTCTCGTCTCGTCTCGTGTCTTTTCGTCTCGTCTCGTCTCGTCTCGTCTCGTCTCGTCTCGTCTCGTCTCGTCTCTTTTCTTTTCGTCTCGTCTCTTTTCTTTTCTTTTCGTCTCGTCTCGTCTCGTCTCGTCTCGTCTCGTCTCGTCTCGTCTCGTCTCGTCTCTTTTCTTTTCGTCTCGTCTCGTCTCGTCTCGTCTCGTCTCGGCTCGGCTCGTCTCGTCTCGTCTCGTCTCGTCTCTTTTCTTTTCGTCTCGTCTCGTCTCGTCTCGTCTCGTCTCGTCTCGTCTCTTTTCGTCTCGTCTCGTCTCGTCTCGTCTCGTCTCGTCTCGTCTCGGCTCGGCTCGGCTCGTCTCGTCTCGTCTCGTCTCTTTTCTTTTCTTTTCTTTTCGTCTCGTCTGGTCTCGTCTCGTCTCGTCTCGTCTCGTCTTGTCTCGTCTCGTCTCGTCTCGTCTCGTCTCGTCTCGTCTCGTCTCTTTTCTTTTCGTCTCGTCTCGTCTCGTCTCGTCTCGTCTCGGCTCGGCTCGTCTCGTCTCGTCTCGTCTCGTCTCGTCTCTTTTCTTTTCGTCTCGTCTCGTCTCGTCTCGTCTCGTCTCGTCTCTTTTCGTCTCGTCTCGTCTCGTCTCGTCTCGTCTCGTCTCGTCTCGTCTCGTCTCGGCTCGTCTCGTCTCGTCTCGTCTCGTCTCGTCTCTTTTCTTTTCGTCTCGTCTCGTCTCGTCTCGTCTCGTCTCGTCTCGTCTCGTGTCTTTTCGTCTCGTCTCGTCTCGTCTCGTCTCGTCTCGTCTCGTCTCGTCTCGTCTTGTCTCTTTTCTTTTCGTCTCGTCTCGTCTCGTCTCGTCTCGTCTCGTCTCGTCTCGTGTCTTTTCGTCTCGTCTCGTCTCGTCTCGTCTCGTCTCGTCTCGTCTCGTCTCGTCTCGTCTCGTCTCGTCTCGTGTCTTTTCGTCTCGTCTCGTCTCGTCTCGTCTCGTCTCGTCTCGTCTCTTTTCTTTTCTTTTCGTCTCGTCTCGTCTCGTCTCGTCTCGTCTCGTGTCTTTTCGTCTCGTCTCGTCTCGTCTCGTCTCGTCTCGTCTCGTCTTTTTTCTTTTCTTTTCTTTTCTTTTCGTCTCGTCTCGTCTCGTCTCGTCTCGTCTCGTCTCGTCTCGTCTCGTCTCTTTTCTTTTCGTCTCGTCTCGTCTCGTCTCGTCTCGGCTCGTCTCGTCTCGTCTCGTCTCGTCTCGTCTCGTCTCTTTTCTTTTCGTCTCGTCTCGTCTCGTCTCGTCTCGTCTCGTCTCGTCTCGTCTCTTTTCTTTTCGTCTCGTCTCGTCTCGTCTCGTCTCGTCTCGTCTCGTCTCGTCTCGTGTCTTTTCGTCTCGTCTCGTCTCGTCTCGTCTCGTCTCTTTTCGTCTCGTCTCGTCTCGTCTCGTCTCGTCTCGTCTCGGCTCGTCTCGTCTCGTCTCGTCTCGTCTCTTTTCTTTTCTTTTCTTTTCTTTTCGTCTCGTCTGGTCTCGTCTCGTCTCGTCTCGTCTCGTCTCGTCTCGTTTCGTCTCGTCTCGTCTCGTCTCGTCTCGTCTCTTTTCGTCTCGTCTCGTCTCGTCTCGTCTCGTCTCGGCTCGGCTCGGCTCGTCTCGTCTCGTCTCGTCTCGTCTCTTTTCTTTTCGTCTCGTCTCGTCTCGTCTCTTTTCGTCTCGTCTCGTCTCGTCTCGTCTCGTCTCGTCTCGTCTCGTCTCGGCTCGGCTCGTCTCGTCTCGTCTCGTCTCGTCTCGTCTCTTTTCTTTTCGTCTCGTCTCGTCTCGTCTCGTCTCGTCTCGTCTCGTCTCGTCTCGTGTCTTTTCGTCTCGTCTCGTCTCGTCTCGTCTCGTCTCGTCTCGTCTCGTCTCGTGTCTTTTCGTCTCGTCTCGTCTCGTCTCGTCTCGTCTCGTCTCGTCTCGTCTCGTCTCGTCTCTTTTCTTTTCGTCTCGTCTCGTCTCGTCTCGTCTCGTCTCGTCTCGTCTCGTGTCTTTTCGTCTCGTCTCGTCTCGTCTCGTCTCGTCTCGTCTCGTCTCGTCTCGTCTCGTCTCGTCTCGTCTCGTCTCGTGTCTTTTCGTCTCGTCTCGTCTCGTCTCGTCTCGTCTCGTCTCGTCTCGTCTCGTCTCGTCTCGTCTCTTTTCTTTTCGTCTCGTCTCGTCTCGTCTCGTCTCGTCTCGGCTCGGCTCGGCTCGTCTCGTCTCGTCTCGTCTCGTCTCGTCTCGTCTCTTTTCGTCTCGTCTCGTCTCGTCTCGTCTCGTCTCGTCTCGTCTCGTCTCGTCTCGTCTCGGCTCGTCTCGTCTCGTCTCGTCTCGTCTCGTCTCTTTTCTTTTCGTCTCGTCTCGTCTCGTCTCGTCTCGTCTCGTCTCGTCTCGTCTCGTCTCGTGTCTTTTCGTCTCGTCTCGTCTCGTCTCGTCTCGTCTCATCTCGTCTCGTCTCGTCTCGTCTCGTCTCTTTTCTTTTCGTCTCGTCTCGTCTCGTCTCGTCTCGTCTCGTCTCGGCTCGTCTCGTCTCGTCTCGTCTCGTCTCGTCTCTTTTCTTTTCGTCTCGTCTCGTCTCGTCTCGTCTCGTCTCGGCTCGGCTCGGCTCGTCTCGTCTCGTCTCGTCTCGTCTCGTCTCTTTTCTTTTCGTCTCGTCTCGTCTCGTCTCGTCTCGTCTCGTCTCGTCTCGTCTCTTTTCGTCTCGTCTCGTCTCGTCTCGTCTCGTCTCGTCTCGGCTCGGCTCGTCTCGTCTCGTCTCGTCTCGTCTCTTTTCTTTTCTTTTCTTTTCGTCTCGTCTGGTCTCGTCTGGTCTCGTCTGGTCTCGTCTGGTCTCGTCTCGTCTCGTCTCGTCTCGTCTCGTCTCTTTTCGTCTCGTCTCGTCTCGTCTCGTCTCGTCTCGTCTCGGCTCGTCTCGTCTCGTCTCGTCTCGTCTCGTCTCGTCTCTTTTCTTTTCTTTTCGTCTCGTCTCGTCTCTTTTCGTCTCGTCTCGTCTCGTCTCGTCTCGTCTCGTCTCGTCTCGTCTCGGCTCGTCTCGTCTCGTCTCGTCTCGTCTCGTCTCTTTTCTTTTCTTTTCGTCTCGTCTCGTCTCGTCTCGTCTCGTCTCGTCTCGTCTCGTCTCGTGTCTTTTCGTCTCGTCTCGTCTCGTCTCGTCTCGTCTCGTCTCGTCTCGTCTCGTCTCGTGTCTTTTCGTCTCGTCTCGTCTCGTCTCGTCTCGTCTCGTCTCGTCTCGTCTCGTCTCTTTTCTTTTCGTCTCGTCTCGTCTCGTCTCGTCTCGTCTCGTCTCGTCTCGTCTCGTCTCGTCTCGTGTCTTTTCGTCTCGTCTCGTCTCGTCTCGTCTCGTCTCGTCTCGTCTCGTCTCTTTTCTTTTCGTCTCGTCTCGTCTCGTCTCGTCTCGTCTCGTCTCGTCTCGTCTCGTGTCTTTTCGTCTCGTCTCGTCTCGTCTCGTCTCGTCTCGTCTCGTCTCGTCTCGTCTCGTCTCGTCTCGTCTCGTCTCTTTTCTTTTCGTCTCGTCTCGTCTCGTCTCGTCTCGTCTCGGCTCGGCTCGTCTCGTCTCGTCTCGTCTCGTCTCGTCTCTTTTCTTTTCGTCTCGTCTCGTCTCGTCTCGTCTCGTCTCGTCTCGTCTCTTTTCGTCTCGTCTCGTCTCGTCTCGTCTCGTCTCGTCTCGTCTCGTCTCGTCTCGTCTCGGCTCGTCTCGTCTCGTCTCGTCTCGTCTCTTTTCTTTTCTTTTCTTTTCGTCTCGTCTCGTCTCGTCTCGTCTCGTCTCGTCTCGTCTCGTGTCTTTTCGTCTCGTCTCGTCTCGTCTCGTCTCGTCTCGTCTCGTCTCGTCTCTTTTCTTTTCGTCTCGTCTCGTCTCGTCTCGTCTCGTCTCGTCTCGTCTCGTCTCGTCTCTTTTCTTTTCGTCTCGTCTCGTCTCGTCTCGTCTCGTCTCGTCTAGGCTCGGCTCGTCTCGTCTCGTCTCGTCTCGTCTCGTCTCTTTTCTTTTCGTCTCGTCTCGTCTCGTCTCGTCTCGTCTCTTTTCGTCTCGTCTCGTCTCGTCTCGTCTCGTCTCGTCTCGTCTCGTCTCGTCTCGTCTCGTCTCGTCTCGGCTCGGCTCGTCTCGTCTCGTCTCGTCTCGTCTCTTTTCTTTTCGTCTCGTCTCGTCTCGTCTCGTCTCGTCTCGTCTCGTCTCGTCTCTTTTCTGTTCGTCTCGTCTCGTCTCGTCTCGTCTCGTCTCGGCTCGGCTCGTCTCGTCTCGTCTCGTCTCGTCTCTTTTCTTTTCTTTTCTTTTCGTCTCGTCTGGTCTCGTCTCGTCTCGTCTCGTCTCGTCTCGTCTCGTCTCATCTCGTCTCATCTCGTCTCGTCTCGTCTCGTCTCGTCTCTTTTCTTTTCGTCTCGTCTCGTCTCGTCTCGTCTCGTCTCGGCTCGGCTCGTCTCGTCTCGTCTCGTCTCGTCTCGTCTCTTTTCTTTTCGTCTCGTCTCGTCTCGTCTCTTTTCGTCTCGTCTCGTCTCGTCTCGTCTCTTTTCTTTTCTTTTCGTCTCGTCTCGTCTCGTCTCGTCTCGTCTCGGCTCGTCTCGTCTCGTCTCGTCTCGTCTCGTCTCTTTTCTTTTCGTCTCGTCTCGTCTCGTCTCGTCTCGTCTCGTCTCGTCTCGTCTCGTGTCTTTTCGTCTCGTCTCGTCTCGTCTCGTCTCGTCTCGTCTCGTCTCGTCTTGTCTCTTTTCTTTTCGTCTCGTCTCGTCTCGTCTCGTCTCGTCTCGTCTCGTCTCGTCTCGTCTCGTCTCGTGTCTTTTCGTCTCGTCTCGTCTCGTCTCGTCTCGTCTCGTCTCGTCTCTTTTCTTTTCTTTTCGTCTCGTCTCGTCTCGTCTCGTCTCGTCTCGTCTCGTCTCGTCTCGTCTCGTGTCTTTTCGTCTCGTCTCGTCTCGTCTCGTCTCGTCTCGTCTCGTCTCGTCTCTTTTCGTCTCGTCTCGTCTCGTCTCGTCTCGTCTCGTCTCGGCTCGGCTCGTCTCGTCTCGTCTCGTCTCGTCTCTTTTCTTTTCTTTTCTTTTCGTCTCGTCTGGTCTCGTCTGGTCTCGTCTGGTCTCGTCTCGTCTCGTCTCGTCTCGTCTCGTCTCGTCTCGTCTCGTCTCTTTTCGTCTCGTCTCGTCTCGTCTCGTCTCGTCTCGTCTCGGCTCGTCTCGTCTCGTCTCGTCTCGTCTCGTCTCTTTTCTTTTCTTTTCGTCTCGTCTCGTCTCTTTTCGTCTCGTCTCGTCTCGTCTCGTCTCGTCTCGTCTCGTCTCGTCTCGTCTCGTCTCGGCTCGTCTCGTCTCGTCTCGTCTCGTCTCGTCTCTTTTCTTTTCTTTTCGTCTCGTCTCGTCTCGTCTCGTCTCGTCTCGTCTCGTCTCGTCTCGTGTCTTTTCGTCTCGTCTCGTCTCGTCTCGTCTCGTCTCGTCTCGTCTCGTCTCGTCTCGTGTCTTTTCGTCTCGTCTCGTCTCGTCTCGTCTCGTCTCGTCTCGTCTCGTCTCGTCTCTTTTCTTTTCGTCTCGTCTCGTCTCGTCTCGTCTCGTCTCGTCTCGTCTCGTCTCGTGTCTTTTCGTCTCGTCTCGTCTCGTCTCGTCTCGTCTCGTCTCGTCTCGTCTCTTTTCTTTTCGTCTCGTCTCGTCTCGTCTCGTCTCGTCTCGTCTCGTCTCGTCTCGTGTCTTTTCGTCTCGTCTCGTCTCGTCTCGTCTCGTCTCGTCTCGTCTCGTCTCGTCTCGTCTCGTCTCGTCTCTTTTCTTTTCGTCTCGTCTCGTCTCGTCTCGTCTCGGCTCGGCTCGGCTCGTCTCGTCTCGTCTCGTCTCGTCTCGTCTCTTTTCTTTTCGTCTCGTCTCGTCTCGTCTCGTCTCGTCTCGTCTCGTCTCTTTTCGTCTCGTCTCGTCTCGTCTCGTCTCGTCTCGTCTCGTCTCGTCTCGGCTCGTCTCGTCTCGTCTCGTCTCGTCTCTTTTCTTTTCTTTTCTTTTCGTCTCGTCTCGTCTCGTCTCGTCTCGTCTCGTCTCGTCTCGTGTCTTTTCGTCTCGTCTCGTCTCGTCTCGTCTCGTCTCGTCTCGTCTCGTCTCTTTTCTTTTCGTCTCGTCTCGTCTCGTCTCGTCTCGTCTCGTCTCGTCTCGTCTCGTCTCGTCTCTTTTCTTTTCGTCTCGTCTCGTCTCGTCTCGTCTCGTCTCGTCTAGGCTCGGCTCGTCTCGTCTCGTCTCGTCTCGTCTCGTCTCTTTTCTTTTCGTCTCGTCTCGTCTCGTCTCGTCTCGTCTCTTTTCGTCTCGTCTCGTCTCGTCTCGTCTCGTCTCGTCTCGTCTCGTCTCGTCTCGTCTCGGCTCGGCTCGTCTCGTCTCGTCTCGTCTCGTCTCTTTTCTTTTCGTCTCGTCTCGTCTCGTCTCGTCTCGTCTCGTCTCGTCTCGTCTCTTTTCTGTTCGTCTCGTCTCGTCTCGTCTCGTCTCGTCTCGGCTCGGCTCGTCTCGTCTCGTCTCGTCTCGTCTCTTTTCTTTTCTTTTCTTTTCGTCTCGTCTGGTCTCGTCTCGTCTCGTCTCGTCTCGTCTCGTCTCGTCTCATCTCGTCTCATCTCGTCTCGTCTCGTCTCGTCTCGTCTCTTTTCTTTTCGTCTCGTCTCGTCTCGTCTCGTCTCGTCTCGGCTCGGCTCGTCTCGTCTCGTCTCGTCTCGTCTCGTCTCTTTTCTTTTCGTCTCGTCTCGTCTCGTCTCTTTTCGTCTCGTCTCGTCTCGTCTCGTCTCTTTTCTTTTCTTTTCGTCTCGTCTCGTCTCGTCTCGTCTCGTCTCGGCTCGTCTCGTCTCGTCTCGTCTCGTCTCGTCTCTTTTCTTTTCGTCTCGTCTCGTCTCGTCTCGTCTCGTCTCGTCTCGTCTCGTCTCGTGTCTTTTCGTCTCGTCTCGTCTCGTCTCGTCTCGTCTCGTCTCGTCTCGTCTCGTCTTGTCTCTTTTCTTTTCTTTTCGTCTCGTCTCGTCTCGTCTCGTCTCGTCTCGTCTCGTCTCGTCTCGTCTCGTCTCGTGTCTTTTCGTCTCGTCTCGTCTCGTCTCGTCTCGTCTCGTCTCGTCTCTTTTCTTTTCTTTTCGTCTCGTCTCGTCTCGTCTCGTCTCGTCTCGTCTCGTCTCGTCTCGTCTCGTGTCTTTTCGTCTCGTCTCGTCTCGTCTCGTCTCGTCTCGTCTCGTCTCGTCTTTTTTCTTTTCTTTTCTTTTCGTCTCGTCTCGTCTCGTCTCGTCTCGTCTCGTCTCGTCTCGTCTCTTTTCTTTTCGTCTCGTCTCGTCTCGTCTCGTCTCGTCTCGGCTCGTCTCGTCTCGTCTCGTCTCGTCTCGTCTCGTCTCTTTTCTTTTCGTCTCGTCTCGTCTCGTCTCGTCTCGTCTCGTCTCGTCTCGTCTCTTTTCTTTTCGTCTCGTCTCGTCTCGTCTCGTCTCGTCTCGTCTCGTCTCGTGTCTTTTCGTCTCGTCTCGTCTCGTCTCGTCTCGTCTCTTTTCGTCTCGTCTCGTCTCGTCTCGTCTCGTCTCGTCTCGTCTCGGCTCGTCTCGTCTCGTCTCGTCTCGTCTCGTCTCTTTTCTTTTCTTTTCTTTTCTTTTCGTCTCGTCTGGTCTCGTCTCGTCTCGTCTCGTCTCGTCTCGTCTCGTTTCGTCTCGTCTCGTCTCGTCTCGTCTCGTCTCTTTTCGTCTCGTCTCGTCTCGTCTCGTCTCGTCTCGGCTCGGCTCGTCTCGTCTCGTCTCGTCTCGTCTCGTCTCTTTTCTTTTCGTCTCGTCTCGTCTCGTCTCTTTTCGTCTCGTCTCGTCTCGTCTCGTCTCGTCTCGTCTCGTCTCGGCTCGGCTCGGCTCGTCTCGTCTCGTCTCGTCTCGTCTCGTCTCTTTTCTTTTCGTCTCGTCTCGTCTCGTCTCGTCTCGTCTCGTCTCGTCTCGTGTCTTTTCGTCTCGTCTCGTCTCGTCTCGTCTCGTCTCGTCTCGTCTCGTGTCTTTTCGTCTCGTCTCGTCTCGTCTCGTCTCGTCTCGTCTCGTCTCGTCTCGTCTCGTCTCTTTTCTTTTCGTCTCGTCTCGTCTCGTCTCGTCTCGTCTCGTCTCGTCTCGTGTCTTTTCGTCTCGTCTCGTCTCGTCTCGTCTCGTCTCGTCTCGTCTCGTCTCGTCTCGTCTCGTCTCGTCTCGTCTCGTGTCTTTTCGTCTCGTCTCGTCTCGTCTCGTCTCGTCTCGTCTCGTCTCGTGTCTTTTCGTCTCGTCTCGTCTCGTCTCGTCTCGTCTCGTCTCGTCTCGTCTCGTCTCGTCTCTTTTCTTTTCGTCTCGTCTCGTCTCGTCTCGTCTCGTCTCGTCTCGTGTCTTTTCGTCTCGTCTCGTCTCGTCTCGTCTCGTCTCGTCTCGTCTCGTCTCGTCTCGTCTCGTCTCGTCTCGTGTCTTTTCGTCTCGTCTCGTCTCGTCTCGTCTCGTCTCGTCTCATCTCGTCTCGTCTCGTCTCGTCTCGTCTCTTTTCTTTTCGTCTCGTCTCGGCTCGTCTCGTCTCGGCTCGTCTCGTCTCGGCTCGTCTCGTCTCGTCTCGTCTCGTCTCGTCTCTTTTCTTTTCGTCTCGTCTCGTCTCGTCTCGTCTCGTCTCGTCTCGGCTCGGCTCGTCTCGTCTCGTCTCGTCTCGTCTCGTCTCTTTTCTTTTCGTCTCTTTTCTTTTCGTCTCGTCTCGTCTCGTCTCGTCTCGTCTCTTTTCTTTTCGTCAAGTCTCGTCTCGTCTCGTCTCGTCTCGTCTCGTCTCGTCTCTTTTCGTCTCGTCTCGTCTCGTCTCGTCTCGTCTCGTCTCGGCTCGGCTCGTCTCGTCTCGTCTCGTCTCGTCTCTTTTCTTTTCTTTTCTTTTCGTCTCGTCTGGTCTCGTCTCGTCTCGTCTCGTCTCGTCTCGTCTCGTCTCGTCTCGTCTCGTCTCGTCTCGTCTCGTCTCTTTTCGTCTCGTCTCGTCTCGTCTCGTCTCGTCTCGGCTCGGCTCGTCTCGTCTCGTCTCGTCTCGTCTCGTCTCTTTTCTTTTCTTTTCGTCTCGTCTCGTCTCTTTTCGTCTCGTCTCGTCTCGTCTCGTCTCGTCTCGTCTCGTCTCGTCTCGGCTCGTCTCGTCTCGTCTCGTCTCGTCTCGTCTCTTTTCTTTTCTTTTCGTCTCGTCTCGTCTCGTCTCGTCTCGTCTCGTCTCATCTCGTCTCGTGTCTTTTCGTCTCGTCTCGTCTCGTCTCGTCTCGTCTCGTCTCGTCTCGTCTCGTCTCGTGTCTTTTCGTCTCGTCTCGTCTCGTCTCGTCTCGTCTCGTCTCGTCTCGTCTCTTTTCTTTTCGTCTCGTCTCGTCTCGTCTCGTCTCGTCTCGTCTCGTCTCGTCTCGTCTCGTCTCGTGTCTTTTCGTCTCGTCTCGTCTCGTCTCGTCTCGTCTCTTTTCTTTTCGTCTCGTCTCGTCTCGTCTCGTCTCGTCTCGTCTCGTCTCATCTCGTCTCGTCTCGTCTCGTCTCGTCTCGTCTCGTCTCGTCTCGTCTCGTCTCGTCTCTTTTCTTTTCGTCTCGTCTCGTCTCGTCTCGTCTCGTCTCGGCTCGGCTCGTCTCGTCTCGTCTCGTCTCGTCTCGTCTCTTTTCTTTTCGTCTCGTCTCGTCTCGTCTCGTCTCGTCTCGTCTCGTCTCTTTTCGTCTCGTCTTGTCTCGTCTCGTCTCGTCTCGTCTCGTCTCGTCTCTGCTCGGCTCGTCTCGTCTCGTCTCGTCTCGTCTCGTCTCTTTTCTTTTCGTCTCGTCTCGTCTCGTCTCGTCTCGTCTCGTCTCGTCTCGTGTCTTTTCGTCTCGTCTCGTCTCGTCTCGTCTCGTCTCGTCTCTTTTCTTTTCGTCTCGTCTCGTCTCGTCTCGTCTCGTCTCGTCTCGTCTCGTCTCGTCTCGTCTCTTTTCTTTTCGTCTCGTCTCGTCTCGTCTCGTCTCGTCTCGTCTCGTCTCGTCTTTTTTCTTTTCTTTTCTTTTCTTTTCGTCTCGTCTCGTCTCGTCTCGTCTCGTCTCGTCTCGTCTCGTCTCGTCTCTTTTCTTTTCGTCTCGTCTCGTCTCGTCTCGTCTCGTCTCGGCTCGTCTCGTCTCGTCTCGTCTCGTCTCGTCTCGTCTCTTTTCTTTTCGTCTCGTCTCGTCTCGTCTCGTCTCGTCTCGTCTCGTCTCGTCTCTTTTCTTTTCGTCTCGTCTCGTCTCGTCTCGTCTCGTCTCGTCTCGTCTCGTCTCTTTTCTTTTCGTCAAGTCTCGTCTCGTCTCGTCTCGTCTCGTCTCGTCTCGTCTCTTTTCGTCTCGTCTCGTCTCGTCTCGTCTCGTCTCGTCTCGGCTCGGCTCGTCTCGTCTCGTCTCGTCTCGTCTCTTTTCTTTTCTTTTCTTTTCGTCTCGTCTGGTCTCGTCTCGTCTCGTCTCGTCTCGTCTCGTCTCGTCTCGTCTCGTCTCGTCTCGTCTCGTCTCGTCTCTTTTCGTCTCGTCTCGTCTCGTCTCGTCTCGTCTCGGCTCGGCTCGTCTCGTCTCGTCTCGTCTCGTCTCGTCTCTTTTCTTTTCTTTTCGTCTCGTCTCGTCTCTTTTCGTCTCGTCTCGTCTCGTCTCGTCTCGTCTCGTCTCGTCTCGTCTCGGCTCGTCTCGTCTCGTCTCGTCTCGTCTCGTCTCTTTTCTTTTCTTTTCGTCTCGTCTCGTCTCGTCTCGTCTCGTCTCGTCTCGTCTCGTCTCTTGTCTTTTCGTCTCGTCTCGTCTCGTCTCGTCTCGTCTCGTCTCGTCTCGTCTCGTCTCGTGTCTTTTCGTCTCGTCTCGTCTCGTCTCGTCTCGTCTCGTCTCGTCTCGTCTCTTTTCTTTTCGTCTCGTCTCGTCTCGTCTCGTCTCGTCTCGTCTCGTCTCGTCTCGTCTCGTCTCGTCTCGTGTCTTTTCGTCTCGTCTCGTCTCGTCTCGTCTCGTCTCTTTTCTTTTCGTCTCGTCTCGTCTCGTCTCGTCTCGTCTCGTCTCGTCTCGTCTCGTCTCGTCTCGTCTCGTCTCGTCTCGTCTCGTCTCGTCTCGTCTCGTCTCTTTTCTTTTCGTCTCGTCTCGTCTCGTCTCGTCTCGTCTCGGCTCGGCTCGTCTCGTCTCGTCTCGTCTCGTCTCGTCTCTTTTCTTTTCGTCTCGTCTCGTCTCGTCTCGTCTCGTCTCGTCTCGTCTCTTTTCGTCTCGTCTTGTCTCGTCTCGTCTCGTCTCGTCTCGTCTCGTCTCTGCTCGGCTCGTCTCGTCTCGTCTCGTCTCGTCTCGTCTCTTTTCTTTTCGTCTCGTCTCGTCTCGTCTCGTCTCGTCTCGTCTCGTCTCGTCTCGTGTCTTTTCGTCTCGTCTCGTCTCGTCTCGTCTCGTCTCGTCTCGTCTCTTTTCTTTTCGTCTCGTCTCGTCTCGTCTCGTCTCGTCTCGTCTCGTCTCGTCTCGTCTCGTCTCTTTTCTTTTCGTCTCGTCTCGTCTCGTCTCGTCTCGTCTCGTCTCGTCTCGTCTTTTTTCTTTTCTTTTCTTTTCTTTTCTTTTCGTCTCGTCTCGTCTCGTCTCGTCTCGTCTCGTCTCGTCTCGTCTCTTTTCTTTTCGTCTCGTCTCGTCTCGTCTCGTCTCGTCTCGGCTCGTCTCGTCTCGTCTCGTCTCGTCTCGTCTCGTCTCTTTTCTTTTCGTCTCGTCTCGTCTCGTCTCGTCTCGTCTCGTCTCGTCTCTTTTCTTTTCGTCTCGTCTCGTCTCGTCTCGTCTCGTCTCGTCTCGTCTCGTCTCGTCTCGTGTCTTTTCGTCTCGTCTCGTCTCGTCTCGTCTCGTCTCTTTTCGTCTCGTCTCGTCTCGTCTCGTCTCGTCTCGTCTCGTCTCGGCTCGTCTCGTCTCGTCTCGTCTCGTCTCTTTTCTTTTCTTTTCTTTTCGTCTCGTCTGGTCTCGTCTCGTCTCGTCTCGTCTCGTCTCGTCTCGTTTCGTCTCGTCTCGTCTCGTCTCGTCTCGTCTCTTTTCGTCTCGTCTCTCGTCTCGTCTCGTCTCGTCTCGGCTCGGCTCGTCTCGTCTCGTCTCGTCTCGTCTCGTCTCTTTTCTTTTCGTCTCGTCTCGTCTCGTCTCTTTTCGTCTCGTCTCGTCTCGTCTCGTCTCGTCTCGTCTCGTCTCGTCTCGGCTCGTCTCGTCTCGTCTCGTCTCGTCTCGTCTCTTTTCTTTTCGTCTCGTCTCGTCTCGTCTCGTCTCGTCTCGTCTCGTCTCGTCTCGTGTCTTTTCGTCTCGTCTCGTCTCGTCTCGTCTCGTCTCGTCTCGTCTCGTCTCGTGTCTTTTCGTCTCGTCTCGTCTCGTCTCGTCTCGTCTCGTCTCGTCTCGTCTCGTCTCTTTTCTTTTCGTCTCGTCTCGTCTCGTCTCGTCTCGTCTCGTCTCGTCTCGTGTCTTTTCGTCTCGTCTCGTCTCGTCTCGTCCCGTCTCGTCTCGTCTCGTCTCGTCTCGTCTCGTCTCGTCTCGTGTCTTTTCGTCTCGTCTCGTCTCGTCTCGTCTCGTCTCGTCTCATCTCGTCTCGTCTCGTCTCGTCTCGTCTCTTTTCTTTTCGTCTCGTCTCGTCTCGTCTCGTCTCGGCTCGTCTCGTCTCGGCTCGTCTCGTCTCGTCTCGTCTCGTCTCGTCTCTTTTCTTTTCGTCTCGTCTCGTCTCGTCTCGTCTCGTCTCGTCTCGGCTCGGCTCGTCTCGTCTCGTCTCGTCTCGTCTCGTCTCGTCTCTTTTCTTTTCTTTTCGTCTCGTCTCGTCTCGTCTCGTCTCGTCTCGTCTCTTTTCGTCTCGTCTCGTCTCGTCTCGTCTCGTCTCGTCTCGGCTCGGCTCGTCTCGTCTCGTCTCGTCTCGTCTCTTTTCTTTTCTTTTCTTTTCGTCTCGTCTGGTCTCGTCTCGTCTGGTCTCGTCTCGTCTCGTCTCGTCTCGTCTCGTCTCGTCTCGTCTCTTTTCGTCTCGTCTCGTCTCGTCTCGTCTCGTCTCGGCTCGGCTCGTCTCGTCTCGTCTCGTCTCGTCTCTTTTCTTTTCTTTTCGTCTCGTCTCGTCTCTTTTCGTCTCGTCTCGTCTCGTCTCGTCTCGTCTCGTCTCGTCTCGTCTCGGCTCGTCTCGTCTCGTCTCGTCTCGTCTCGTCTCTTTTCTTTTCTTTTCGTCTTGTCTCGTCTCGTCTCGTCTCGTCTCGTCTCGTCTCGTCTCGTGTCTTTTCGTCTCGTCTCGTCTCGTGTCTTTTCGTCTCGTCTCGTCTCGTCTCGTCTCGTCTCGTGTCTTTTCGTCTCGTCTCGTCTCGTCTCGTCTCGTCTCGTCTCGTCTCGTCTCGTCTCGTCTCTTTTCTTTTCGTCTCGTCTCGTCTCGTCTCGTCTCGTCTCGTCTCGGCTCGTCTCGTCTCGTCTCGTCTCGTCTCGTGTCTTTTCGTCTCGTCTCGTCTCGTCTCGTCTCGTCTCTTTTCTTTTCGTCTAGTCTCGTCTCGTCTCGTCTCGTCTCGTCTCGTCTCGTCTCGTGTCTTTTCGTCTCGTCTCGTCTCGTCTCGTCTCGTCTCGTCTCGTCTCGTCTCGTCTCGTCTCGTCTCTTTTCTTTTCGTCTCGTCTCGTCTCGTCTCGTCTCGTCTCGGCTCGTCTCGTCTCGTCTCGTCTCGTCTCGTCTCTTTTCTTTTCGTCTCGTCTCGTCTCGTCTCGTCTCGTCTCGTCTCGTCTCTTTTCGTCTCGTCTCGTCTCGTCTCGTCTCGTCTCGTCTCGTCTCGTCTCGTCTCGGCTCGTCTCGTCTCGTCTCGTCTCGTCTCGTCTCTTTTCTTTTCGTCTCGTCTCGTCTCGTCTCGTCTCGTCTCGTCTCGTCTCGTCTCGTGTCTTTTCGTCTCGTCTCGTCTCGTCTCGTCTCGTCTCGTCTCTTTTCTTTTCTTTTCGTCTCGTCTCGTCTCGTCTCGTCTCGTCTCGTCTCGTCTCGTCTCGTCTCTTTTCTTTTCGTCTCGTCTCGTCTCGTCTCGTCTCGTCTCGTGTAGGCTCGGCTCGTCTCGTCTCGTTTCGTCTCGTCTCGTCTCTTTTCTTTTCGTCTCGTCTCGTCTCGTCTCGTCTCGTCTCGTCTCGTCTCGTCTCGGCTCGTCTCGTCTCGTCTCGTCTCGTCTCGTCTCGTCTCGGCTCGGCTCGGCTCGTCTCGTCTCGTCTCGTCTCTTTTCTTTTCGTCTCGTCTCGTCTCGTCTCGTCTCGTCTCGTCTCGTCTCGTCTCGTCTCTTTTCTGTTCGTCTCGTCTCGTCTCGTCTCGTCTCGGCTCGGCTCGTCTCGTCTCGTCTCGTCTCGTCTCTTTTCTTTTCTTTTCTTTTCGTCTCGTCTGGTCTCGTCTCGTCTCGTCTCGTCTCGTCTCGTCTCGTCTCATCTCGTCTCATCTCGTCTCGTCTCGTCTCGTCTCGTCTCTTTTCTTTTCGTCTCGTCTCGTCTCGTCTCGTCTCGTCTCGTCTCGGCTCGTCTCGTCTCGTCTCGTCTCGTCTCTTTTCTTTTCGTCTCGTCTCGTCTCGTCTCTTTTCGTCTCGTCTCGTCTCGTCTCGTCTCTTTTCTTTTCTTTTCGTCTCGTCTCGTCTCGTCTCGTCTCGTCTCGTCTCGTCTCGTGTCTTTTCGTCTCGTCTCGTCTCGTCTCGTCTCGTCTCGTCTCGTCTCGTCTCGTGTCTTTTCGTCTCGTCTCGTCTCGTCTCGTCTCGTCTCGTCTCGTCTCGTCTCGTCTCGTCTCGTCTCTTTTCTTTTCGTCTCGTCTCGTCTCGTCTCGTCTCGTCTCGGCTCGGCTCGTCTCGTCTCGTCTCGTCTCGTCTCGTCTCGTCTCTTTTCTTTTCGTCTCGTCTCGTCTCGTCTCGTCTCGTCTCGTCTCGTCTCTTTTCGTCTCGTCTCGTCTCGTCTCGTCTCGTCTCGTCTCGGCTCGTCTCGTCTCGGCTCGGCTCGTCTCCTCTCGTCTCGTCTCGTCTCGTCTCTTTTCTTTTCGTCTCGTCTCGTCTCGTCTCGTCTCGTCTCGTCTCGTCTCGTCTCGTGTCTTTTCGTCTCGTCTCGTCTCGTCTCGTCTCGTCTCGTCTCGTCTCGTCTCGTCTCGTCTCGTCTCTTTTCTTTTCGTCTCGTCTCGTCTCGTCTCGTCTCGTCTCGTCTCGTCTCGTCTCGTGTCTTTTCGTCTCGTCTCGTCTCGTCTCGTCTCGTCTCGTCTCGTCTCTTTTCTTTTCGTCTCGTCTCGTCTCGTCTCGTCTCGTCTCGTCTCGTCTCGTCTCGTCTCGTGTCTTTCCGTCTCGTCTCGTCTCGTCTCGTCTCGTCTCGTCTCGTCTCGTCTCGTCTCGTCTCTTTTCTTTTCGTCTCGTCTCGTCTCGTCTCGTCTCGTCTCGTCTCGTCTCGGCTCGTCTCGTCTCGTCTCGTCTCGTCTCGTCTCTTTTCTTTTCGTCTCGTCTCGTCTCGTCTCGTCTCGTCTCTTTTCGTCTCGTCTCGTCTCGTCTCGTCTCGTCTCGTCTCGTCTCGGCTCGGCTCGTCTCGTCTCGTCTCGTCTCGTCTCGTCTCTTTTCTTTTCGTCTCGTCTCGTCTCGTCTCGTCTCGTCTCGTCTCGTCTCGTCTCGTCTCGGCTCGGCTCGTCTCGTCTCGTCTCGTCTCGTCTCGTCTCGTCTCGTCTCGTCTCTTTTCTTTTCGTCTCGTCTCTTTTCTTTTCGTCTCGTCTCGTCTCTTTTCGTCTCGTCTCGTCTCGTCTCGTCTCGTCTCGTCTCTTTTCGTCTCGTCTCGTCTCGTCTCGTCTCGTCTCGTCTCGGCTCGGCTCGTCTCGTCTCGTCTCGTCTCGTCTCGTCTCTTTTCTTTTCGTCTCGTCTCGTCTCGTCTCGTCTCGTCTCGTCTCGTCTCGTCTCTTTTCGTCTCGTCTCGTCTCGTCTCGTCTCGTCTCGTCTCGGCTCGGCTCGTCTCGTCTCGTCTCGTCTCTTTTCTTTTCTTTTCTTTTCGTCTCGTCTGGTCTCGTCTCGTCTGGTCTCGTCTCGTCTCGTCTCGTCTCGTCTCGTCTCGTCTCGTCTCGTCTCGTCTCTTTTCTTTTCGTCTCGTCTCGTCTCGTCTCGTCTCGTCTCGGCTCGGCTCGTCTCGTCTCGTCTCGTCTCGTCTCGTCTCTTTTCTTTTCGTCTCGTCTCGTCTCGTCTCGTCTCGTCTCGTCTCGTCTCTTTTCGTCTCGTCTCGTCTCGTCTCGTCTCGTCTCGTCTCGTCTCGGCTCGGCTCGGCTCGGCTCGTCTCGTCTCGTCTCGTCTCGTCTCTTTTCTTTTCGTCTCGTCTCGTCTCGTCTCGTCTCGTCTCGTCTCGTCTCGTCTCGTGTCTTTTCGTCTCGCCTCGTCTCGTCTCGTCTCGTCTCGTCTCGTCTCGTCTCGTCTTGTCTCTTTTCTTTTCGTCTCGTCTCGTCTCGTCTCGTCTCGTCTCGTCTCGTCTCGTGTCTTTTCGTCTCGTCTCGTCTCGTCTCGTCTCGTCTCATCTCGTCTCGTCTCGTCTCGTCTCGTTTCGTCTCGTCTCGTCTCGTCTCGTCTCGTCTCGTCTCGTGTCTTTTCGTCTCGTCTCGTCTCGTCTCGTCTCGTCTCGTCTCTTTTCTTTTCTTTTCGTCTCGTCTCGTCTCGTCTCGTCTCGTCTCGTCTCGTCTCGTCTCGTGTCTTTTCGTCTCGTCTCGTCTCGTCTCGTCTCGTCTCGTCTTTTTTCTTTTCTTTTCTTTTCTTTTCGTCTCGTCTCGTCTCGTCTCGTCTCGTCTCGTCTCGTCTCGTCTCTTTTCTTTTCGTCTCGTCTCGTCTCGTCTCGTCTCGTCTCGGCTCGTCTCGTCTCGTCTCGTCTCGTCTCGTCTCGTCTCTTTTCTTTTCGTCTCGTCTCGTCTCGTCTCGTCTCGTCTCGTCTCGTCTCGTCTCTTTTCGTCTCGTCTCGTCTCGTCTCGTCTCGTCTCGTCTCGTCTCCTTTCTTTTCGTCTCGTCTCGTCTCGTCTCGTCTCGTCTCGTCTCGTCTCTTTTCTTTTCGTCTCGTCTCGTCTCGTCTCTTTTCTTTTCTTTTCTTTTCTTTTCTTTTCTTTTCTTTTCTTTTCTTTTCTTTTCTTTTCTTTTCTTTTCGTCTCGTCTCGTCTCGTCTCGTCTCGTCTCGTCTCGTCTCGTCTCGTCTCGTCTCGTCTCGTCTCGTCTCGTCTCTTTTATTTTCTTTTCTTTTCGTCTCGTCTCGTCTCGTCTCGTCTCGTCTCGTCTCGTCTCTTTTCTTTTCTTTTCTTTTCGTCTCGTCTGGTCTCGTCTGGTCTCGTCTCGTCTCGTCTCGTCTCGTCTCGTCTCGTCTCGTCTCGTCTCGTCTCTTTTCTTTTCGTCTCGTCTCGTCTCGTCTCGTCTCGTCTCGTCTCTTTTCGTCTCGTCTCGTCTCGTCTCGTCTCGTCTCGTCTCGTCTCGGCTCGGCTCGTCTCGTCTCGTCTCGTCTCGTCTCTTTTCGTCTCGTCTCGTCTCGTCTCGTCTCGTCTCGTCTCGTCTCGTCTCGTCTCGTCTCGTCTCGTCTCGTCTCGTCTCGTGTCTTTTCGTCTCGTCTCGTCTCGTCTCGTCTCGTCTCGTCTCGTCTCGTCTCGTCTCGTCTCTTTTCTTTTCGTCTCGTCTCGTCTCGTCTCGTCTCGTCTCGTCTCGTCTCGTCTCGTCTCGTCTCTTTTCTTTTCGTCTCG
>NW_026040211.1:0-50405 GCF_023343835.1 Lagopus muta
ATTTGGGGTCCTTTATGGGGTCTTCAGTCCCCCGTTCCCATATGGGGACATTTGGGGTCCTTTATGGGGTCTTCAGTCCCCCATTCTCAGGTTGGGGACATTTGGGGTCCTTTATGGGGTCTTCAATCCCCAGTTTCCATATGGGGACATTTGGGGTCCTTTATGGGGTCTTCAGTCCCCAGTTTCCATATGGGGACATTTGGGGTCCTTTATGGGGTCTTCTGTCCCCTATGTCCAGGTTGGGGACATTTGGGGTCCTTTATGGGGTCTTCAGTCCCCCGTTCCCATATGGGGACATTTGGGGTCCTTTATGGGGTCTTCAGTCCCCCATTCCCATATGGGGACATTTGGGGTCCTTTATGGGGTCTTCAGTCCCCAGTTTCCATATGGGGACATTTGGGGTCCTTTATGGGGTCTTCAGTCCCCTGTTTCCATTTTGGGGACATTTGGGGTCCTTTATGGGGTCTTCAGTCCCCCATTCCCATATGGGGACAATTGGGGTCCTTTATGGGGTCTCCTTAGCAGAGCTGCACGCCGCCGCCGTGCCCCTCGACACGCTGTAGGGGA
Organism: Lagopus muta; assembly: GCF_023343835.1. Taxonomy (NCBI): domain Eukaryota; kingdom Metazoa; phylum Chordata; class Aves; order Galliformes; family Phasianidae; genus Lagopus; species Lagopus muta. The sequence continues at coordinate 568 of NW_026040211.1, forward strand.
TTTGTGGGGTTTGGGGTTATGTGGGGTTTAGGATTTGGGGGGGTTTATGGGGTGGTGTGGGGACATGGGGACAGGAGGGGGCAGTGACAGGAGGGGTGACGTGGGGACAGGAGGGGACAGGGGGGATGGAGGTGGCAGATGATAGGGTGACAAGAGGGGACATGGGGACAGGAGAGGTGACACGGAGTCAGGAGAGGTGACATGGGGACAGGAGGTGACAATGACAGGAGAGGTGAGATGGAATCTGTAGGGGCCATGGGGACAGGAGGGGACATGGGGACAGCAGGGAACAGGAGGGATCAAAGTGGCAGATGACAAGGTGACAGGAGGTGACAGGGGGACAGGAGGTGACAGGAGGGATGGGGGTGGGAGATGATAGGGTGACAAGAGGGGCCATGGGGACAGGAGGGGGTGACATGGGGACAGGAGGGGACAGGAGGGATGGAGGTGGAGAGGTGACATGGGGACAGGAGGTGAAGGGTGACGGGAGAGGTGACATGGGGACAAGAGGGGGTGACATGGGGACAGCAGGGGACAGGAGGGATGGAGGTGGCAGATGATGAGGTGACAGGAGGGGACAGGATGACAGGAGGGGTGACATGGGGACAGGAGGGACAAGAGGGGACGGGGGGATCGAGGTGGGAGATAAGGTGACAGGAGGGGACAGGGGGACAGGAGGGGTGACATGGGGACAGGAGGTGACATGGGGACAGCAGGGGACAGGAGGGATCGAGGTGGAGAGGTGACATGGGGACAGGAAGGACAGGAGGGATGGAGGTGGGAGATGATAGGGTGACAGGAGGGGACATGGGGACAGGAGGTGACAATGACAGGAGAGGTGACATGGGATCAGTAGGGGCCATGGGGACAGGAGGGGACATGGGGACAGCAGGGAACAGGAGGGATCAAAGTGGCAGATGACAAGGTGACAGGAGAGGTGACAGGGGGACAGGAGGTGATATGGGGACAGGAGGGGACATGGGGACAGCAGGGCTCAGGAGGGATGGAGGTGGGAGATGATAGGGTGACAGGAGGGGACAGAGGGACAGGAGGGGTGACATGAGGACAGGAGGGGACATGGGGACAGCAGGGGACAGGAGGGGTGGAAGTGACAGATGATGAGGTGACAGGGTGACAGGAGAGGTGACATGGGGACAGCAGGGGACAGGAGGGATGGAGGTGGCAGATGATAGGGTGACAGGAGGGGACAGGAGGGGACATGGGGACAGGAGGGGCCATAGGGACAGGAGGTGACATGGGGACAGCAGGGGACAGGAGGGATGGAGGTGGAGAGGTGACATGGGGGGACAGGAAGGACAGGAGGGATGGAGGTGGCAGATGATAGGGTGACAGGAGGTGAAGGGTGACGGGAGAGGTGACATGGGGACAGGAGGGGACAGGAGGGATGGAGGTGGCAGATGATGAGGTGACAGGAGGGGACATGGGGACAGGAGAGGTGACATGGGGACAAGAGGGGTGACATGGGGACAGCAGGGGACAGGAGGGGTGGAGGTGGCAGATGATGAGGTGACAGGGTGACAGGAGGGGTGACATGGGGACAGGAGGTGACAATGACAGGAGAGGTGACATGGGATCAGTAGGGGCCATGGGGACAGGAGGGGACATGGGGACAGCAGGGCTCAGGAGGGATTGAGGTGGGAGATGATAAGGGGACAGGAGGGGACATGGGGGCAGGAGAGGTGACATGAGGACAGGAGGGGCCATGGGGACAGGAGGGGCCATGGGGACAGGAGGGGACATGGGGACAGCAGGGAACAGGAGGGATCAAGGTAACAGATGATAGGGTGACAGGAGAGGTGACAGGGGGACAGGAGGGGTGACATGGGGACAGGAGGGGACACAGTGACAGGAGGGGACATGGGGACAGGAGAGGACACAGAGGAGGTGGCAGGAAGGGACACAGAAGGGGGCAGGGGGGTGACAGGAGGGGACACAATGATAAGAGGGGACAGGAGGTGACACAGGGACAGGAAGGGGACAGGAGGGTGGCAGGAGGGGACATGGGGGACAGAAGGGGGACGTAGTGAAAGGAAGTGACATGGGGACAGGAGGGGACACAGTGACAGGAGGGGACAGGAGGTGACATGGGGACAGGCAGGGACAGGAGGGGACAGGAGGTGGCAGGAAGGGACACAGAAGGGGGCAGGGGGTGACAGGAGGTGACATGGGGACAGGAGGGGACAGGAGGGGACACAGAGGAGGTGGCAGGAAAGGGCATAGAAGGGGGCAGGGGGTGACAGGAGGGGACATGGGGACAGGAGGGGACAGGAGGGGACGCAGTGACAGGAGAGGACAGGAGGTGACATGGGGACAGGAGGGGACAGGAGGGGATGCAGTGACAGGAGGTGACACGACGACAGGAGGGGACATGGGGACAGGAGGGGATGAAGTGACAGGAGAGGACAGGAGGGGACAGCAGGTGACATGGGGGACAGGAGGGGACACAGAGGAGGTGGCAGGAAGGGACACAGAAGGGGGCAGGGGGTGACAGGAGGGGACATGGGGACAGGAGGGGACAGGAGGTGCCAGTGACAGGAGATGGCATGACGACAGGAGGGAACAGGAGGTGACACGATGACAGGAGGTGACAGGAAGGGACACAGAAGGGGGCAGGGGGTGACAGGAGGGGACATGGGGACAGGAGGGGATACAGTGACAGGAAAGGACATGGGGACAGGAGGGGATGAAGTGACAGGAGGGGACAGGAGGTGACATGGGAACAGGAAGGGGACAGGAGGTGACATGGGAACAGGAGGTGGCAGGAGGGGACATGGGGGACAGAAGGTGATGTAGTGAAAGGAGGGGACATGGGGACAGGAGGGGACATGGGGACAGGAGGGGACAGGAGGTGGCAGGAAGGGACACAGAAGGGGGCAGGGGGTGACAGGAGGGGACATGGGGACAGGAGGGGACAGGAGGGGACACAGAGGAGGTGGCAGGAAAGGGCATAGAAGGGGGCAGGGGGTGACAGGAGGGGATGCAGTGTCAGGAGGGGACAGGAGGTGACAGGAGATGCCAGTGACAGGAGATGGCACGGCAACAGGAGGTAATGGGAGGTGACCCGGTGACAGGAGGGTGACAGGAAGGGACACAGAAGGGGGCAGGGGGGTGACATGGGGGACAGAAGGGGGCGTAGTGAAAGGAGGGGACATGGGGACAGGAGGGGACACAGAGGAGGTGGCAGGAAGGGACACAGAAGGGATCAGGGGGTGACAGGAGGGGACATGGGGACAGGAGGTGCCAGTGACAGGAGATGGCATGATGACAGGAGGGAATAGGAGGTGACACGATGACAGGAGGTGACAGGAGGGGGACATGGGGACAGGAGGGGACACAATGACAGGAGGGGGACACAGAGGAGGTGGCAGGGAAGGGACACAGAAGGGGGCAGGGGGTGACAGGAGGGGACATGGGGACAGGAGAGGACAGGAGGGGACACAATGACAAGAGGTGACATGGGGACAGGAGGGGGATGCAGTGACAGGAGGGGACAGGAGGTGACACAGGGACAGGAGGTGACAGCAGGTGACAAAAGCTGACCCAGGACGCTGCTCCAGAAGGCGGCCTTGGTGGCATCGCCGGTGACGGCGCCGGTGGCCGCGGGGTTCCTTCGTTTGCTGGTGACACGCAGAGCTCTGCCTTTGTCCCCCCCTGCCAGTCACCTCCACCTCCACCACGTGACAATCGGGGACACTGCAGGGACAGGGAGGTGACAACGGTGACAGCGGGACCTTCCATGTTCCCCATAGGGACATTTGGGGACGTGGGGGTGGCGTAGAGAGGGGGGGTGAGGTGACATGAGGGGACACTGGGGACACAACGCACCACGGTGCTCCCCCTCCTTCCATGTCCCATTTGGTGACATGGGGAGGTGACAGCAGGAGGTGACATCAAGAGGTGACAGCAGGAGGTGACACCACAGGAGGTGACATCAGGAGGTGACATTTCCAAGGGGTGACGTCTCCAAGAGGTGACACCAATGGTGGCTGTCACCCATCTGGTGACACGAGGGGACATTGGGGACACAACGCACCATGATGCTCCCCCTCCTTCCCTGTCCCTCTTGGTGACATGGGGAGGTGACAGCAGGAGGTGACAGCAGGAGGTGACACTACAGGAGGTGGCACCACCAAGAGGTGACACCCAGAGATGACACCATCAGGAAATGATGCCACCAAGAGGTGACACCAAAAGGTGACACCACAGGAGACGACACCACCATGAGGTGACAGAGGTGACACCAAGAGGTGACAGCATGAGGAAATGACACCACCAGGAGGGTGACACAACCATGAGGTGACACCAAGAGGTGACACCAGCAAGACTTGATGTCACCAAGAGGTGACACCACAGGAGGTGACACAACCAAGACCTGATGGCACCAGGAGGTGGACACCACAGGAGGTGGCACCACCAAAAGGTGACACCAAGAGGTGACACTGCAGGAGATGACACCACCATGAGGTGACACCCAAGAGGTGACACCATTGGGAAATGACACAACCAGCAGGTGACACCACCAAGACTTGATGCCACCAAGGAGGTGACACCAAGAGGTGACACCACAGGAGACGACACCACCATGAGGTGACAGAGGTGACACCAAGAGGTGACACCATCAGGAAATGACACCACCAGGAGGTGACACCACAGGAGGTGACACAACGAAGACCTGATGCCACCAGGAGGTGACACCATTGGGAAATGACACCACCATGAGGTGACACAACCAAGACTTGACACCACCGAGAGGTGACACCAAGAGGTGACACCACCAAGACTTGATGTGACCAGGAGGTGACACCAACAGGAGGTGACAACACGGGAGATGACACCACCAAGAGGTGACACCAGCAAGGCTTGATGACACCACCAAGACTTGATGTGACCAGGAAGTGACACCAACAGGAGGTGACACCACCAAGAGGTGACACCACAGGAGGTGACACCACCAAGACCTGATGGCACCAGGAGGTGACACTACAGGAGGTGACACCACAGGAGGTGACTCCAGAGGAGGTGACACCACCAAGAGGTGACACCAGCAAGACTTGATGTCACCAGGAGGTGACTCCAAGAGGTGACACCACAGGAGGTGACACAACCAAGACCTGATGCCACCAAGGGGTGACACCAAGAGGCGACATCCCCGGGACTTGATGCCACCATGAGGTGACACCACCAGGAGGTGACACCACCAAGACTCGATGCCACCGGGAGGTGACACCACAGGAGGTGGCACCAAGAAGTGACACCCAGAGATGACACCACCAAGACTTGATGCCACCAGGAGGTGACACCAGGAGGTGACACCACAGGAGACGACACCACCATGAGGTGACAGAGGTGACACCAAGAGGTGACACCATCAGGAAATGACACCACAGGAGGTGACACCACCAAGACTTGATGCCACCAAGAGGTGACACCACAGGAGGTGACACTACAGGAGGTGACACCATTGGAAATGACACCACCAAGAGGTGACACCACAGGAGGTGACACCCAGAGATGACACCACCAAGACTTGGTGCCACCAGGAGGGGACATCACAGGAGGTGGCACCAAGAGGTGACACCATCAGGAAATGACACCACCAAGAGGTGACACCACCAAGACTTGATGCCACCAATGAGGTGACACCACAGGAGGTGACACCACCATGAGGTGACACCCCCTGGACTTGATACCACCAGGAGGTGACACAACCAAGACTTGACACCACCATGAGGTGACACCAAGAGGTGACACCACCAAGAGGTGACACCCATGGATGACACCACCATGAGGTGACACCACCAAGACTTGATGCCACCAGGAGGTGACTCCAAGAGGTGACACCACAGGAGGTGACACCACCAAGACTTGATGCCACCAAGGAGGTGACACCACCAAGAGGTGACACCCAGAGACGACACCTCCAGGAGGTGACACTTCCAAAACTTGATGCCACCAGGAGGTGACAACACCAAGAGGTGACACCAAGAGGTGACACCAGCAAGGCTTGATGTGATCAGGAGGGGACACCACAGGAGGTGACACCACAGGAGGTGACACCACCAGGAGGTGACACAACCAAGACCTGATGCCACCGGGAGGTGACACCACAAGGGGTGACACCACAGGAGGTGACACCATCAAGAGGTGACACCAGCAAGGCTTGATGACACCACCAGGACTTGGTGCCACCAGGAGGTGACACCACAGGAGGTGACACCCAGAGATGACACCACCAAGAGGTGACATCCCCAAGACTTGATGCCACCAAGGAGGTGACACCACAGGAGTTGGCACCAAGAAGTGACTCCAAGAGGTGACACCCCCTGGACTTGATGCCACCAAGAGGTGACACCAAGAGGTGACACCACAGGAGGTGACACCAAGAGGTGACACCACCAAGCCTTGATGTGACCAGGAGGTGACACCACCAAGACTTGATGCCACCAGGAGGTGACAACACCAAGAGGTGACACCAAGAGGTGATGCCAGCAAGGCTTGATGTGACCAGGAGGTGACACCAGGAGGTGACACCACAGGAGGTGACACCACCAAGACTTGATGCCACCAAGAGGTGGACACCACAGGAGGTGACACAACCAAGACCTGATGGCACCAGGAGGTGACACCACAGGAGGTGACACCACCATGAGATGACAGAGGTGACACCAAGAGGTGACACCATCAGGAAATGATGCCACCAGAAGGTGACACAACCAAGACTTGACATCACCAAGAGGTGACACCAAGAGGTGACACCACCAAGACTTGATGCCACCAAGAGGTGACACCAGGAGGTGACACCATGGGAGATGACACTACAGGAGGTGACACAACCAAGACCTGATGCCACCAGGAGGTGACACCACAGGAGGTGACACCCAGAGATGACACCACCAAGACTTGATGCCACCAAGAGGTGACATCACAGGAGGGTGACACCAAGAGGTGACACCAGCAAGGCTTGATGTGATCAGGAGGTGACACCACCAATGGGTGACACCACCAGAAGGTGACACAACCAAGACCTGATGCCACCAAGAGGTGACACCCACAGGAGGTGACTCCAGAGGAGGTGACACCACCATGAGGTGACACCAGCAAGGCTTGATGACACCACCAAGACTTGATGTGACCAGGAGGTGACACCACAGGAGGTGACACCAAGAGGTGACACACAGAGATGACACCACCAAGAGGTGACACCAAGAGGTGACACCACCAAGACTCGGTGCCACCAAGGAGGTGACACCAACAGGAGGTGACACCACCAAAAGGTGACAGAGGTGACACCCAGAGATGACACCACCATGAGGTGACACCAAGAGGTGACACCACAGGAGACGACACCACCAGGAGGTGACAGAGGTGACACCATCAGGAAATGACACCACAGGAGGTGACACCAGGAGGTGACACCAGGAGGTGACACCATCATGAAATGATGCCACCAAGAGGTGACACCACCAAGACTTGGTGCCACCATGAGGTGACACCAACATGAGGTGACACCAAGAGGTGACACCACAGGAGGTGACACCACAGGAGGTGACAACGGGTGCCAAGTGTCCCCTACCTGGGGTCGGCCACCAAACAGGCCTGGACGCCATCGAAGCCGAGGCTGGGAGCTGCCACCGCCGCGGCCGCCATCGTGTTGACGTTGTTGGAGCCAGGGGACACAGGGGACGCAGGGGACCCTCGTAGAGGACAACGCGGCCACCAGATGCCACCGCGGCCTCCAGGCGCTCCTGGAGCCACCCCTGCAGGCGGAAGCTCTCAGGAGCCTTCGTCATCGTCACCTTCAGAGCCTGCGGGGGGCGTCAGCGAGAGCTGAGTGGTCCCAATGTCCCCAATGTCCCCAATGTCCCCAGTGTCCCCAGTGTCCCCCAACATCCTGACCCCAATGTCCCCCAACATCCCCTGTGTCCCAATTGTGGTGGCCCCAACACCCCCAATGTCCCCAATGTCCCCAATGTCCCCCATGTCCCAACCATGGTGGCCCCAAAACCTCTGTGTCCCCAATGTCCCAATCGTGGTGGCCCCAACAACCCCAATGTCCCCAACGTCCCAGTGTCCCAACCATGGTGGCCCCAATATCCTGACCCCAATGTCTCCAAGGTCCCCCAAGGTCCCCAATGTCCCCAGTGTCCCAACCATGGTGACTCCAACACCCCAACGTCCCCTGTGTCCCCAATGTCCCCAATGTCCCCAATGTCCCAACCATGGTGACCCCAACATCCCAACCCCAATGTCCCCAGTGTTCCCAAGGTCCCCAATGTCCCCAATGTCCCCAATGTCCCCAATGTCCCCAACGTCCCCAGTGTCCCAACCGTGGTGGCCCCAAAACCTCTGTGTCCCCAACATCCCAATCGTGGTGGCCCCAACACCCCCCTGTGTCCCCAATGTCCCCCAGTGTCCCAACCATGGTGGCCTCAACATCCTGACCCCAATATCCCCAATGTCCCCAACGTCCCCAACGTCCCCCATGTCCCAACCATGGTGACCCCAACACCCCAATGTCCCCAATGTCCCCAGTGTCCCCAATGTCCCCAGTGTCCCCCGTGTCTCAATCATGGTGGCCCCAACACCCCCTGTGTCCCCAGTGTCCCCAATGTCCCAACCATGGTGGCCTCAACATCCCAATCCAATGTTCCCAATGTCCCCAAGGTCCCCAATGTCCCCAACATCCCGACCCCAATGTCCCCAATGTCCCCAATATCCCAACCATGGTGGCCCCAAAACCTCTGTGTCCCCAATGTCCCAATCGTGGTGGCCCCCAACAACCCAATGTCCCCCAATGTCCCAACCATATTGGCCTCAACATCCCGACCCCAATGTCCCCAAGGTCCCCAATGTCCCCAACATCCTGACCCCAATGTCCCCAATGTCCCCAACGTCCCCAATGTCCCAACCATGGTGACCCCAACATCCTGACCCCAATGTCCCCAATGTCCCCAGCGTCCCCAATGTCCCCAACGTCCCCAATGTCCCAACCATGGGTGGCCCCAACACCCCTGTATCCCCAATGTCCCCAATGTCCCCAATGTCCCCAACGTCCCCAGTGTCCCAACGATGGTGGCCCCAACACCCCAACGTCCCCCAATGTCCCCAATGTCCCAACCATGATGACTCCAACACCCCAATGTCCCCAATGTCCCCCATGTCCCAACCATAGTGGCCCCAACATCCCGACCCCAATGTCCCCAATGTCCCCAATGTCCCCAGTGTCCCCAGTGTCCCAACCATGGTGGCCCCAACACCCCAGTGTCCCCAATGTCCCAACTATGGTGACCACAACACCCCAATGTCCCCAACATCCCCCATGTCCCAACCCCACGTTGTCCCCTTGGTGTCCCCAACCTCTATGGTGTCCCCAACCCCACAGTGTCCCCTCGGTGTCCCCCAACCCCATGGTGTCCCCATAGTGTCCCGAACCCCATGGTGTCCCCAACCTCTATGGTGTCCCCAACCCCAAGGTGTCCCATAGTGTCCCCAACCTCTATGGTGTCCCCAGCCCCACAGTGTCCCCTCCATGTCCCCAACCCCATGGTGTCCCCTTAGTGTCCCCAACCTCTCTGATGCCCCCAACCCCACGTTGTCCCCCTCGGTGTCCCCAACCTCTATGGTGTCCCCAACCCCCAAGGTGTCCCATAGTGTCCCCAACCCCTATGGTGTCCCCAACCCCACATTGTCCCCTTAGTGTCCCCAAACTCTATGGTGTCCCCAGCCCCACAGTGTCCCCTTCGGTGTCCCCAACCCCATGGTGTCTCCAACCCCACGGTGTCCCCTTGGTGTCCCCCAACCTCTATGGTGTCCCCAACCCCATGGTGTCCCTTTAGTGTCCCCTCAGAGTCCCCAAACTCTATGGTGTCCCCAACCCCATGGTGTCCCCTTCTTGTCCCCAACTTCAATGGTGTCCCAACCCCACGTTGTCCCCTTAGTGTCCCCAGGCTCTATGGTGTCCCCAGCCCCACAGTGTCCCCATGGTGTCCCCTTGGTGTCCCCTTGGTGTCCCCAAACTCTATGATGTCCCCAGCCCCACATTGTCCCCCTGGTGTCCCCAAACTCTATGGTGTCCCCCAACCCCAAGGTGTCCCATAGTGTCCCCAACCTCTATGGTGTCCCCAGCCCCACAGTGTCCCATTGGTGTCCCCCCCTGTGTCCCCAACCCCATGGTGTCCCCTTGGTGTCCCCAACCTCTATGGTGTCCCCAACCCCACGATGTCCACCTCCAATCCCACCTTAACCCCCCCTGTGTCCCCAACCCCACGTTGTCCCCTTGGTGTCCCCATAGTGTCCCCAACCTCTATGGTGTCCCCCAGCCCACAGTATCCCCTCGGTGTCTCCAACCCCATGGTGTCCCCTTGGTGTCCCATAGTGTCCCCAACCTCTATGGTGTCCCCAACCCTGTGGTGTCCCCTTGGTGTCCCCAACCTCTATGGTGTCCCCAGCCCCACAATGTCCCCTTGGTGTCCCCATGGTGTCCCCAACCTCTATGCTGTCCCCAACCCTGTGGTGTCCCCCAACCCCACGATGTCCACCTCCAATCCCACCTCAATCCCCCCTGTGTCCCCAGCTCCACAGTGTCCCCTCGGTGTCCCCAACCCCACGGTGTCCCCTTGGTGTCCCCAAACTCTATGGGTGTCCCAAACCCTATGGTGTCCCCAGCCCCACAGTATCCCCTCAGTGTCCCCCAACCCCATGGTGTCCCCTTAGTGTCCCCAAACTCTATGATGTCCCCAACCCCATGGTGTCCCCTCGGTGTCCCCAACCTCTATGGTGTCCCCAACCCCAAGGTGTCCCATAGTGTCCCCAGGCTCTATGGTGTCCCCAGCCCCACTGTGTCCCATTGGTGTCCCCTCAGTGTCCCCAACCCCACGTTGTCCCCTTGGTGTCCCCAGGCTCTATGGTGTCCCCCAGCCCCACAGTATCCCCTTGGTGTCTCCAGCCCCATGGTGTCCCCATAGTGTCCCCAAACTCTATGGTGTCCCCAACCCCACATTGTCCCCTCAGTGTCCCCAACCCCACGATGTCCACCTCCAATCCCACCTCAATCCCCCTGTGTCCCCAACCCCAACAGTGTCCCCTCAGTGTCCCCAACCTCTATGGTGTCCCCAACCCCACGATGTCCCCTTCTTGTCCCCAACTTCAATGGTGTCCCAACCCCACGGTGTCCCCTTAGTATCCCCAGGCTCTATGGTGTCCCATAGTGTCCCCAACCCCACAGTGTCCCCATAGTGTCCCGAACCCCTATGGTGTCCCCAACCCCACATTGTCCCCCTGGTGTCCCCAAACTCTATGGTGTCCCCAACCCCACGGCGTCCCCTTGGTGTCCCCAAGCTGTATGGTGTCCCCAACCCCAAGGTGTCCCATAGTGTCCCCAACCTCTATGGTGTCCCCAGCCCCACTGTGTCCCATTGGTGTCCCCCCTGTGTCCCCAACCCCACGTTGTCCCCTTGGTGTCCCCTACCCTATCGCTGTCCCCAACCCCACAGTGTCCCCCTCAGTGTCCCCAACCCCATGGTGTCCCCAACCTCTATGGTGTCCCCAACCCCTCGGTGTCCCCAACCTCTATGGTGTCCCCAGCCTCTATGGTGTCCCCAACCTCTATGGTGTCCCCAGCCCCACGGTGTCCCCTTGGTGTCCCCCTGGTGTCCCCAACCTCTATGGTGTCCCCGACCCCACAGTGTCCCCTCGGTGTCCCCCAACCCCACGTTGTCCCCATAGTGTCCCCAACCTCTATGGTGTCCCCCAATCCCACAGTGTCCCCTTGGTGTCCCCAGCCCCATGGTGTCCCCTTCATGTCCCCAACTTCAATGGTGTCCCCAACCCCAAGGTGTCCCTTAGTGTCCCCAGGCTCTATGGTGTCCCCAGCCCCACAGTGTCCCATTGGTGTCCCCACCCTCTATGGTGTCCCCCTCCATGTCCCCAACCCCACGGTGTCCCCTTGGTGTCCCCAAACTCTATGGTGTCCCAAACCCTATGGTGTCCCCAGCCCCACAGTGTCCCCTCCATGTCCCCAACCCCACGGTGTCCCCTTGGTGTCCCCAAACTCTATGGTGTCCCCAGCCCCACAGTGTCACCTTGGTGTCCCCATAGTGTCCCCAGGCTCTATGGTGTCCCCAACCCCAAGGTGTCCCCTTGGTGTCCCCAACCCTATCGATGTCCCCAACCCCACAGTGTCCCCTTAGTGTCCCCAACCTCTATGGTGTCCCCAACCCCATGATGTCCCCCTTAGTGTCCCCAGGCTCTATGGTGTCCCCCAGCCCCACTGTGTCCCATTGGTGTCCCCTCGGTGTCCCCAACCCCACGATGTCCACCTCCAATCCCACCTCAACCCCAAGGTGTCCCCAACCCCATGGTGTCCCCTTGGTGTCCCCAACCTCTATGGTGTCCCCAACCCCACGATGTCCACCTCCAATCCCACCTTAACCCCCCCTGTGTCCCCCAACCCCACGTTGTCCCCCTTGGTGTCCCCATAGTGTCCCCAACCTCTATGGTGTCCCCAACCCCACAGTGTCCCCTTGGTGTCCCCAACCCTATCGATGTCCCCAACCCCTCGCTGTCCCCCCCTTTCACATCCCCTCATTGTCCCATTGTCCCCAGATGCTCACAGCCAGCTCTCCGCTCTCATCCATGCGCCGGATGTCCTCGCAGCCCCACAGGGCCCCACGGGGGACATAAAGGCTGTGTCCCCCCTTCAACGCCGCCCCCCCGCAGCCTCTGCTCCGTCTGGGGGTCGGCCAGCGCCGTCGGGGACCCCAGCTGGGGACATTGGGGACGCCTGATGTCCCCAACATCCGGGCCCGACGGCTCCCCCGCTGACCCCCTGATGTCTCCAACATGGCGGCCCCACTTTTACACAGCGTCCCCCCCCCCATGTCCCAAACGTGGTGGTGGCCCCAAAATCCTGACCCCAATGTCCCCAATGTCCCCAATGTCCCCAAGGTCCCCAACATCCCAACCATGGTGACCCCAACACCCCCAATGTCCCCAATGTCCCCAACTATGGTGACCCCAATGTCCCCAGTGTCCCCAACATCCCAACCATGGTGACCCCAACACCCCAATGTCCCCAAGGCCCCCAGTGTCCCCAACATCCCGACCCCAACGTCCCCAAAGTCCCCATCATCCCCAATGTCCCCAACGTCCCCAACATCCCACCCATGGTGACCCCCACACCCCAATGTCTTCAACGTCCCCAATGTCCCCAAGGTCCCCAATGTCCCCAATGTCCCAACCATGCTGGCCCCAAAATCCTGACCTCAACGTCCCCAATGTCCCAACCATGGTCACCCCCAACACCCCAATGTCCCCAAGGTCCCCAAGGTCCCCAACATCCCAACCCCAATGTCCCCAATGTCTCCAATGTCCCCAACATCCCCACCCATGGTGACCCCAACACCCCCGATGTCCCCCAAGGTCCCCAGTGTCCCCAGTGTCCCAACCATGGTGACCCCAATACCCCAATGTCCCCAACATCCCGACCCCAATGTCACCAAGGTCTCCACCCATGGTGACCCCAACACCCAATGTCCCCCATGTCCCCAATGTCCCCAACATCCCAACCATGGTGACCCCAACACCCCAGTGTCCCCAATGTCCCCAAAGTCCCAACCATGGTGGCCTCAACACCCCAATGTCCCCAATGTCCCCCAATGTCCTCAACATCTCGACCTCAATGTCCCCAATGTCCCAATGTCCTCAACATCTCGACCTCAATGTCCCCAATGTCCCTCAATGTCCCCAACATCGTGACCTCAATGTCCCCAGCGTCTCCAACATCCCAACCATGGTGGCCCCAACACCCCAATGTCCCCAATGTCCTCAATGTCCCCCATATCCCAACCATGGTGACCCCAACACCCCAATGTCCCCAAGGCCCCCAGTGTCCCCAACATCCCGACCCCATCATCCCCAATGTCCCCAACACCCCAATGTCCCCAACGTCCCCAATGTCCCCAACCATGGTGACCCCAATGTCCCCAATGCCCCAGTATCCCAACCACGGTGGCCCCAACACCCCAATGTCCCCAATGTCCCCAATGTCCCCCACAACCCATTGTCCCCAATGTCCCCAATGTCCCCAATGTCCCCAACGTCCCCCAATGTCCCCAACACCCCAATGTCCCCAATGTCCCCAGCATCCCAACCATGGTGACCCCAACACCCCCAATGTCCCCAATGTCCCCAATGTCCCCAACACCCCAATGTCCCCAATGTCCCCAATGTCCCCAGTGTCCCCAATGTCCCCCATATCCCAACCATGGTGACCCCAACACCCCAACGTCCCCAATGTCCCCAATGTCCCCAAGGTCCCCAATGTCCCCAATGTCCCCAATGTCCCAACCATGGTGGCCCCAAAATCCTGACCCCAATGTCCCCAATGTCCCCAATGTCCCCAACATCCCAACCACGGTGACCCCAACACCCCAATGTCCCCAGTGTCCCCAATGTCCCCCATGTCCCCAGTGTCCCCAGTATCCCAACCATGGTGACCCCAACACCCCCAATGCCTCCAATGTCCCCAATGTCCCCAACATCCTGACCCCAATGTCCCCACTGTCCCCAACGTCCCCAACGTCCCCAATGTCCTCAACATCTTGACCCCCAATGTCCCCAGTGTCCCCAACATCCCAACCATGATGACCCCAACAACCCAATGTCCCCAATGTCCCCAATGTCCCAACCATGGTGGCCCCAAAATCCTGACCCCAATGTCCCCAAGGTCCCCAAGGTCCCCAACATCCCGACCCCAATGTCCCCAATGTCTCCAATGTCCCCCAACCATGGTGACCCCAACGTCCCCAATGTCCCCAAGGTCCCCAGTGTCCCCAGTATCCCAACCATGGTGACCCCAATACCCCAATGTCCCCAACATCCCGACCCCAATGTCACCAAGGTCTCCACCCATGGTGACTCCAACACCCCAATGTCCCCCATGTCCCCAATGTCCCCAACATCCCAACCATGGTGACCCCAACACCCCTGTGTCCCCCAATGTCCCCAAAGTCCCAACCATGGTGGCCTCAACACCCCAATGTCCCCAATGTCCCCAATGTCCTCAACATCTCGACCTCAATGTCCCCAATGTTCCCCAATGTCCCCAACATCTCGACCTCAATGTCCCCAATGTCCCCAATGTCCTCAACATCTCGACCTCAATGTCCCCAATGTCCTCAATGTCCCCAACATCGTGACCTCAATGTCCCCAGCGTCTCCAACATCCCAACCATGGTGGCCCCCAACACCCCAATGTCCCCAATGTCCTCAATGTCCCCCATATCCCAACCATGGTGACCCCAACACCCCAATGTCCCCAAGGCCCCCAGTGTCCCCAACATCCCGACCCCATCATCCCCAATGTCCCCAACACCCCAATGTCCCCAACGTCCCCAATGTCCCCAACCATGGTGACCCCAATGTCCCCAATGCCCCAGTATCCCAACCACGGTGGCCCCAACACCCCAATGTCCCCAATGTCCCCAATGTCCCCCACAACCCATTGTCCCCAATGTCCCCAATGTCCCCAATGTCCCCAACGTCCCCAATGTCCCCAACACCCCCAATGTCCCCAATGTCCCCAGCATCCCAACCATGGTGACCCCCAACACCCCAATGTCCCCAATGTCCCCAATGTCCCCAACACCCCAATGTCCCCAATGTCCCCAATGTCCCCAGTGTCCCCAATGTCCCCCATATCCCAACCATGGTGACCCCAACACCCCAACGTCCCCAATGTCCCCAATGTCCCCAAGGTCCCCAATGTCCCCAATGTCCCAATGTCCCAACCATGGTGGCCCCAAAATCCTGACCCCAATGTCCCCAATGTCCCCAATGTCCCCAACATCCCAACCACGGTGACCCCAACACCCCAATGTCCCCAGTGTCCCCCAATGTCCCCCATGTCCCCAGTGGTCCCCAGTATCCCAACCATGGTGACCCCAACACCCCAATGCCTCCAATGTCCCCAATGTCCCCAACATCCTGACCCCAATGTCCCCACTGTCCCCCAACGTCCCCAACGTCCCCAATGTCCTCAACATCTTGACCCCAATGTCCCCAGTGTCCCCAACATCCCAACCATGATGACCCCAACAACCCAATGTCCCCAATGTCCCCAATGTCCCAACCATGGTGGCCCCAAAATCCTGACCCCAATGTCCCCAAGGTCCCCAAGGTCCCCAACATCCCGACCCCCAATGTCCCCAATGTCTCCAATGTCCCCAACCATGGTGACCACAACGTCCCCAATGTCCTCAAGGTCCCCAGTGTCCCCAGTATCCCAACCATGGTGACCCCAATACCCCAATGTCCCCAACATCCCGACCCCAATGTCCCCAATGTCCCCAATGTCCCCAATGTCCCTCACGTCCCCAACCATGGTCACCCCAACACCCCAATGTCCCCAGTGTCCCCATATCCCAACCATGGTGGCCCCAACACCCCAATGTCCCCAAGGTCCCCAATGTCCCCAATGTCCCCAATGTCCCCAACACCCCAATGTCCCCAATGTCCCCAAGGTCCCCAATGTCCCCAATGCCCCCAATATCCCAACCATGGTGGCCCCAACATCCCAATGTCCCCAAGGTCCCCCAGTGGCCCCAATGTCCCTACCATGGTGGCCCCCAATGACCCCAATGCCCCAATGGCCCCAATGGCCCCAGTGCCCCAATGTCCCCAATGTCCCCCATATCCCAACCATGGTGGCCCCAATGTCCCCAATGTCCCCATCACCCCAATGCCCCCAACGTCCCCAATGTCCTCAACATCCCGACCTCAATGTCCCCAATGTCCCCAGTGTCCCCAGTGTCCCCAGTGTCCCCAGTCCCCAATGTCCCCAGTGTCCCCAGTGTCCCCCAGTGTCCCCAGTATCCATGGTGACCCCAATACCCCAATGTCCCCAACATCCCGACCCCAATGTCACCAAGGTCTCCACCCATGGTGACCCCAACACCCCAATGTCCCCCATGTCCCCACCAACGTCCCCAATGCCCCCAATGTCCTCAACATCCCGACCCCAATGTCCCCAAGGTCCCCAAGGTCCCCAACATCCCAACCATGGTGACCCCAACACCCCAATGTCCCCAATGTCCCCAATGTCCCCAATGTCCCCAAGGCCCCCAATGTCCCCAATGTCCTCAACATCTCGACCTCAATGTCCCCAATGTCCCCAATGTCCCCAACATCGTGACCTCAATGTCCCCAGCGTCTCCAACATCCCAACCATGATGGCCCCAACACCCCAATGTCCCCAATGTCTCCAAGGTCCTCAACATCCCGACCCCAATGTCTCCAATGTCCCCAATGTCCCCAACCATAGTGACCCCAATGTCCCCAATGTCCCCAACACCCCAATGTCCCCAATGTCCCAACCATGGTGGCCCCAGCACCCCAATGTCCCCAAGGTCCCCCGTGTCCCCAGTGTCCCAGTATCCCAACCATTGTGACCCTAATACCCCAATGTCCCCAATGTCCCCAATGTCCCCAAGGT
The DNA here is from genome assembly GCF_023343835.1 of Lagopus muta. Classification (NCBI taxonomy): domain Eukaryota; kingdom Metazoa; phylum Chordata; class Aves; order Galliformes; family Phasianidae; genus Lagopus; species Lagopus muta. The sequence goes on from NW_026040211.1 coordinate 18,080, forward strand.
CCCCAGGGTCCCCAACATCCTGACCCCAATGTCCCCAAGGTCCCCAGTGTCCCCAGTATCCCAATCATGGTGGCCCCAATGTCCCCAACACCCCAATGCCCCAAGGTCCCCAAGGTCCCCAACATCCCGACCCCAATGTCCCCAATGTCTCCAATGTCCCCAACATCCCACCCATGGTGACCCCAAACACCCCAATGTCCCCACTGTCCCCAATGTCCCCAATGTCCCAACCATGGTGACCCCAACAACCCAATGTCCCCAACACCCCAATGTCCCCAATGTCCCCAATGTCCCCAACTATGGTGACCCCAATGTCCCCAACATCCCCAACATCCCACCCATGGTGACCCCCACACCCCAATGTCCCCAATGTCCCCCAATGTCCCCAATGTCCCCAGTGTCCCCAGTACCCCAAATATGGTGGCCCCAACACCCCAGTGTCCCCAATATCCCAACCACGGTGACCCCAACACCCCAATATCCTCAATGCCCCAACCATGGTGGCCACAACATCCCGACTCCAATGTCCCCAATGTCCCCAATGTCCCCATATCCCACCCATGGTGACCCCAACACCCCAATGTCCCCAATGTCCCCAGTGTCCCCAATGTCCCAACCATGGTGGCCCCAACATCCCGACCCCAATGTCCCCAATGTCCCCAACATCCCACCCATGGTGACCCCCACACCCCAATGTCCCCAATGTCCCCAATGTCCCCAACACCCCAATGTCCCCAATGTCCCCAATGTCCCCAATGTCCCCAATGTCCCCAACACCCCAATGTCCCCAATGTCCCCAATGTCCCCAGTGTCCCCAATGTCCACCATATCCCTAAGCATGGTGACCCCAACACCCCAATGTCCCCATTGTCCCCATTGTCCCCAATGTCCCCAATGTCCCCAACGTCCCCAATGTCCCCAACACCCCAATGTCCCCAATGTCCCCAATGTCCCCAACGTCCCCAACGTCCCCAATGTCCCCAAAAATGGCGACCCCAAGGTCCCCAATGTCCCCAACACCCCAATGTCCCCAATGTCCCCCAATGTCCCCAACACCCCAATGTCCCCAATGTCCCCAACGTCCCAATGTCCCCAAAATGGCGACCCCAAGGTCCCCAATGTCCCCAACACCCCAATGTCCCCAATGTCCCCAACGTCCCCAATGTCCCAAAATGGAGACCCCAAGGTCCCCAATGTCCCCAACATCGCAATGTCCCCAATGTCCCCAATGTCCCCCACACCCCAATGTCCCCAATGTCCCCAATGTCCCCAATGTCCCCAACACCCCAATGTCCCCAATGTCCCCAATGTCCCCAATGTCCCCAACACCCCAATGTCCCCAATGTCCTCAATGTCCCCCATATCCCAACCATGGTGACCCCAACACCCCAATGTCCCCAAGGCCCCCAGTGTCCCCAACATCCCGACCCCATCATCCCCAATGTCCCCAACACCCCAATGTCCCCAACGTCCCCAATGTCCCCAACCATGGTGACCCCAATGTCCCCAATGCCCCAGTATCCCAACCACGGTGGCCCCAACACCCCAATGTCCCCAATGTCCCCAATGTCCCCCACACCCCAATGTCCCCAATGTCCCCAATGTCCCCAATGTCCCCAACACCCCAATGTCCCCAATGTCCCCAATGTCCCCAATGTCCCCAACACCCCAATGTCCCCCAATGTCCCCAATGTCCCCAACGTCCCCAATGTCCCCAATGTCCCCAACGTCCCCAACGTCCCCAACACCCCAATGTCCCCAATGTCCCCAATGTCCCCAATGTCCCCAACGTCCCCCAATGTCCCCAATGTCCCCAATGTCCCCAACACCCCAATGTCCCCAATGTCCCCAATGTCCCCAATGTCCCCAACGTCCGCAATGTCCCCAATGTCCCCAACACCCCAATGTCCCCATTGTCCCCAATGTCCCCAGTGTCCCCAATGTCTGCCATATCCCAACCATGGTGACCCCAACACCCCAATGTCCCCAACACCCCAATGTCCCCCAATGTCCCCAACGTCCCCAACGTCCCCAGTGTCCCCAATGTCCCCCCATATCCCAACCATGGTGACCCCAACACCCCAATGTCCCCAATGTCCCCAGTGTCCCCAATGTCCCCAATGTCCCCAATGTCCCCAACACCCCAATGTCCCCCATGTCCCCAATGTCCCCAACGTCCCCAATGTCCCCAATGTCCCCCATGTCCCCAATGTCCCCAATGTCCCCAATGTCCCCCAACACCCCAATGTCCCCCATGTCCCCAATGTCCCCAACGTCCCCAATGTCCCCAATGTCCCCCAATGCCCCCAGTGTCCCCAATGTCCCCAATGTCCCCAAGGTCCCCAAGGTCCCCACCATGAAGTCCGCGTGTGCCAGGATGTCCTCGCCGTGCTCCTGTGCCACACACGGATGTGCCACCTCCACCACCAGGTCCACCCCCCTGGGGACATCGGGTGACATCAGGGCTCCGTCGGGGACATCGGAGCCCAGCGGTGGCACTGGGGTGACACTGGGATCCCCAAGGGACGTTGGGGGTGACACTGGGGGCCCAGGGTGACATTGGGGGGCACTGGGGGCACAGGGTGGCATCGGGGTCACAGTGGGTGCCATGGGGTGACATTGGGGTCCCAAAGTGACATTGGGGTGGCACTGAGGTGACATTGGGGTCACAGGGTGACATTGGGGTGACAGTGAGGTGATATTGGGGTGACACTGGAGTGGCATTGGGGTCCCAGAGTGACATTGGGGGGCACTGGGGGCACAGGGTGGCATTGGGGTGACACTGAGGTGCCATTGGGGTGACAGTGGGTGACATTGGGTGGCTTTGAGGTGACATGGAGGTGACATTGGGGTCCCAAAGTGACATTGGGGGGCACTGGGGGCACAGGGTGGCATTGGGGTCACAGTGGGTGCCATGGGGTGACATTGGGGTCCCAGGGTGGCATTGGGGTGGCGCTGAGGTGACATTGGGGTGACATTGGGGTCAAAGGGTGACATTGGAGTGGCATTGGGGTCTCATGGTGGCATTGGGTAACATTGGGTGGCTTTGAGGTGACAGTGAGGTGACATTGGGGTCCCAGGGTGACACTGGGGGGCACTGGGGGCACAGGGTGACATTGGGGTCACAGGGTGACATTGGGGTGACAATGAGGTGGCATTGGGGTCATAGGGTGACATTGGGGTGGCATTGGTGGCTCATGGTGGCATTGGGGGTGGCACTGAGGTGACATTGGGGTCACAGGGTGACTTTAGGGTGGCATTGGGGTCCCAAAGTGACACTGGGGGGCAGTGGGGGCACAGGGTGGCATTTGGGTCACAGTGGGTGCCATGGGGTGGCATTGGGGTCCCAAAGTGACATTGGGGGGCACTGGGGTCCCAGGGTGGCATTGGGGTGGCACTGAGGTGACATTGGGGTGACAGTGGGTGACATTGGGTGGCTTTGAGGTGACATGGGGGTGACATTGGGGTCAAAGGGTGACATTGGGGTGGCACTGGGGTCCCAAAGTGACATTGGGGGTGGCACTGGGGTCTCAAGGTGGCATTGGGGTGGCATTGGGTGACATTGGGTGGCTTTGAGGTGACAGTGAGGTGACACTGGGGTCCCAGGGTGACTGGGGGGCACTGGGGGCTCCGGGTGGCATTGGGGTCACAGTGGGTGCCATGGGGTGACATTGGGGTCCCAAAGTGACATTGGGGGTGGCGCTGAGGTGACATTGGGGTCACAGTGGGTGACATTGGGGTGGCATTGGGGTCTGAGGGTGACATTGGAGTGACCACTGAGGTGCCTTGGGTGGCTTTGAGGTGCCATGGGGTGCCATGGGGGTGCCACTGGGGTCTCAGGGTGCCATTGAGGTCTCAGGGTGCTATGGGGTGCCATTGGGTGCCATTGGGGTGCCATTGGGGTCTCAGGGTGCCATTGGGTGCCATGGGGTGCCATGGGGTTCCATTGGGTGCCATTGGGGTCACATGGGGTGCCATGGGGTGCCATGGGGTGCCATTGGAGTGGCATTGGGTGCCATTGAGGTCTCAGGGTGCCATTGGGGTGCCTTTGAGGTGCCATGGGGTGCCATGGGGTGCCACTGGGTGCCATTGAGGTCTCAGGGTGCTATGGGGTGCCATTGGGTGCCATGGGGTGCCATTGGGGTCTCAGGGTGCCATGGGATGCCATGGGGTGCCATGGGGTGGCATGGGGCGCCATTGGGTGCCATGGGGTGCCATTGGGTGCCATTGGGTGCCATTGGGTGCTATGGGGGTGCCATGGGGTGCCATTGGGGTCACATTGGGTGCCCTTGAAGTCTCAGGGTGCCATGGGGTGCCATGGGGTGCCATTGGGTGCCACTGGGTGCCATTGAGGTCTGAGGGTGCCATGGGGTGCCCTTGAGGTGCCATGGGGCGCCATGGGGTGCCATGGGGTGCCATTGGGTGCCATTGGGTGCCATTGAGGTCTCAGGGTGCCATGGGGTGCCATGGGGTGCCATGGGGTGCCATTGGGGTCACATGGGGTGCCATGGGGTGCCATGGGGTGCTATGGGGTGCCATTGGGTGCCATGGGTTGCCCTTAGCGTGCCATGGGGCTCCATGGGGTGCCATTGGGTGCTATGGGGTGCCATTGGGTGCTATGGGGCGCCATGGGGTGCCATTGGGGTCACATTGGGTGCCATGGGGCACCATGGGGTGCCACTGGGGTCTCAGGGTGCCATTGGGGTCACACTGGGTGCCATTGAGGTCTCAGGGTGCCATGGGATGCCATTGGGTGCCATGGGGCGCTATGGGGTGCCATGGGGTGCCATGGGGTGCTATGGGGTGCCATTGGGTGCCATGGGTTGCCCTTAGCGTGCCATGGGGCTCCATGGGGTGCCATTGGGTGCTATGGGGTGCCATGGGGTGCCATGGGGTCACATTGGGTGCCATTGGGTGCCATAGGGCACCATGGGGCGCCATGGGGTGCCATGGGGCGGCCATAGGGGCGCCATGGGGCGCCATGGGGCGGCGCTGTGCTCCCCACTCACGTGCGCCGCAGCTCCCTCAGGTCCCTCAGCTGCAGTTGGGGGGGGACCCCCTCCAAGCGCCCCCCGCTGCGCGTCCACACGAAGGCCAGGCGCAGCCCCAGGGGGGGGCCGACGGACAGCAGCTGAGCGGCCAGGAACTGACCTGGGGGGGGGGGGAACCACAGGGACCCCAGTGACCCCACATAAACCCCATAAACTCCATTGACCCCCCATAAACCCCATTGACCCCATTGACCCCCCATTGACTCCATTGACCCCAGTGACCCCCCCATAAACCCCATTGACCCCCATAAACCCCATTGACCCCCCATTGACCCCCCATAAACTCCATTGACCCCATAAACCCCCCCATAAACTCCATTGACCCCCCATAAACCCCATTGACCCCATTGACCCCCATAAACCCCATTGACCCCCATAAACCCCATTGACCCCCCATTGACCAAATTGATCCCCCATTGACCCCATTGACCCCATTGACCCCACATAAACCCCAGTGACCCCATTCATCCCCCATAAACCCCAGTGACCCCAGTGACCCCCCCCATAAATCCCATTGACCCCCCATTGACCCTATTGATCCCCCATTGACCCCATTGATCCCCCCATAAACCCCAGTGACCCCCATAAAAACCCATTGACCCCATTGACCTCCATAAACCCCATTGACCCCAGTGACCCCATTGACCCCCCATAAACCCCATTGACCGCCCCCTTAAACCCCATAAACCCTTCCATAAACCCCATTGACCCCCAGTAACCCCCCATAAACCCCCAGTGACCCCACTGACCCCATTGACCCCCCCCATAAACTCCATAAACCCCACCATAAACCCCATTGACCCCATTGACCCCCCAAAAAACACCATTGACCCCCCATAAACCCCAGTGACCCCCATTGCCCCCCCATTGACCCCCCATAAACCCCAGTGACCCCATTGACCCCCATAAACCCCATTGACTCCATTGACCCCATTGACCCGCATAAACCCCATTGACCCCATTGACCCCATTGACCCCCCATAAACCCCATTGACCCCATTGACCCCATTGACCCCCCCATATACCCCATAAACCCCATTGAACCCCCATAAACCCCATTGACCCCCATTGACCCCATTGACCCCATTGACCACCCCTTAAACCCCATTATCCCCATTCAGCCCCCATTGACCCCCCTTAAACCCCATTGACCCCATTGACCCCATTGACCCCCATAAACCCCATTGACCCCATTGACACCCCCATAAACCCCATTGACCCCATTGACCCCCCATTGACCCCATTGATCCCCCTTAAACCCCAGTGACCCCATTGACCCCCCCCCATAAACACCATTGACCCCCCATAAACCCCATTGAACATATTGACCCCCCCATAAACCCCAGTGACCCCCATAAAACCCATTGACCCCATTGACCTCCATAAACCCCATTGACCCCCCCCTTAAACCCCATAAACCCCATTGACCCCATTGACCCCCCATAAACCCCATAAACCCTTCCATAAACCCCATTGACCCCAGTGACCCCCCCATAAACCCCATTGACCCCGTAAACCCCCCTCATAAACCCCAGTGACTCCATTGACCGCATAAACCCCCATTGACCCCATTGACCCCCAAAAAAACCCATCGACCCCATTGACCCCCATAAACCCCAGTGACCCCCCACTGACCCCCCATAAACCCATTGACCCCATTGACCCCCCCATAAACCCCATTGACCCCCCATAAACTCCATTGACCCCATTGACCCCCCCATAAACCCCATTGACCCCCATTGACCCCCCATAAACCCAGTTGACCCCATTGACCCCCCCATAAACTCCATTGACCCCATTGAACCCCCCATAAACCCCATTGACCCCCATTGACCCCCCATAAACCCCATTGACCCCCATTGACCCCCCATAAACCCCATTGACCCCCATTGACCCCCCATAAACCCCATAAACCCCATTGACCCCAGTGACCCCATTGACCCCATTGACCCCCCCATAAACCCCATTGACCCCCCATAAACTCCATTGACCCCATTGAAACCCCATTGACCCCCCCATAAACACCATTGACCCTATTCAACCCCCATTAACCTCATTAACCCCCATTAACCTCATTAACCGCCATTAACCCCATTAACCCCATTAACTCCCCCATTGACCCCATTAAGCCCCATTAATTCCCCCCATTATCCCCAATGACCCCATTAACCCCATTAACCTCATTAACCCCCATTAACCCCTATTAACCCGCATAAACTCCCCCATTAACCCCATTAACCCCCATTAACCCCAATGACCCCCATTAGCCCCATTAACCTCACTAATCTCCATTAACCCCATTAACCCCATTAATTCCCCTCATTAACCCCATTAATTCCCCCCATTAACCCAATGACCCCATTAACCCCATTAACCTCATTAACCCCCATTAACCCCATTAAGTCCATTAACTCCCCCATTAACCCCATTAACCCCCATTAACCTCCATTAACCCCCATTAACCTCATGAACCCCCATTAACCCTCATTAACTTCCCCCATTAACCTCATTAACCCCATTAACTTCCCCCATAAACCCCATTGACCCCAGTGACCCAATTAACCCCATCAACCTCATTAAGCCCCATTAACCCCATTAACTCCCCCATTGACCCCATTAAGCCCCATTAATTCCCCTCATTAACCCCAATGACCCCATTAACCCCATTAACCTCATTAAGCCCCATTAACCTCATTAACTCCCCCATTAACCCCATTAATTCCCCCCATTAACCCCAATGACCCCATTAACCCCATTAACCTCCATTAACCCCCATTAACCCCATTAACTCCATTAACTCCCTTATTAACCCCATTAATTCCCCTCATTAACCCCAATGACCCCATTAACCCCATTAACCTCATTAACCCCCATTAACCCCATTAAGTCCATTAACTCCCCCATTAACCCCATTAACCCCCATTAACCCCATTAACCTCATTAACCTCCATTAACCCCCATTAACCCTCATTAACTTCCCCATTAACCTCATTAACCCCATTAACTTCCCCCGTTAACCCCATTGACCCCAGTGACCCAATTAACCCCCATTAACCTCATTAAGCCCCATTAACCCCATTAACTCCCCCATTGACCCCATTAACCCCATTAATTCCCCTCATTAACCCCAATGACCCCATTAACCCCATTAACCTCCATTAACCCCATTAACCTCATTAACCCCCATTAACCCTCATTAACCCCCATTAACCTCATTAACCACCATTAACCCCATTAACCCCATTAACTCCCCCATTGACCCCATTAATCCCATTAATTCCCCCCATTATCCCCAATGACCCCATTAACCCCATTAACCCCATTAACCCCCATTAACCCGAATGACCCCATTAACCTCCATTAACCCCCATTAACCTCATTAACCCCCATTAACCTCATTAACCCCCATTTACCTCATTAATCCCCCATTAACCCCCATTAATTCCCCCATTAACCCTAATTAACCTCATTAACCCCATTAACTCCCTCATTAACCCCCATTAATTGCCCCATTAACCCTAATTAACCTCATTAACCCCATTAACTCCCCCATTAACCCATTTAGCCCCATTAATTGCCCCATTAACCCTAATTAACCTCATTTACCCCATTAACTCCCCCATTAACCCCCATTAATTGCCCCATTAACCCCAACGCCCCCATTAACCCCCATTAACCCTAATTAACCTCATTTACCTCCATTAACTCCCTCATTAACCCCCATTAATTGCCTCATTAACCCTAATTAACCTCATTTACCCCCATTAACTCCCCCATTAACCCCATTAACCCCATTAATTGCCCCATTAACCCTAATTAACCTCATTTACCCCCATTAACTCCCCCATTAACCCCATTAAGCCCCATTAATTGCCCCATTAACCCCATTAGCCTCATTAACCCCCAATTAATTGCCCCATTAACCCCTGATTAATTGCCCCATTAACCCCCATTAATCCATTACCCCTTAATTACCCCCTAATCGCCCCTAATTACCCCTAATTCCCTCCAATTTGCCTCATTACCCCCCAATTACTTCCTAATTACCCTTAATTACCCCCGAATGGCCCCTAATTACCCCCCAATTAGCCCCAGTCCCCCTAATTAACCCCTAATTGCCCTTAATTACCCCCCAATTAGCCCCCAATTACTCCCAACACCCCCAATTACCCCTTAATTACCCCATCTCCCCACTAATTACCTTCACTCCCTTTAATTACCCCCCAATTATCCCCTAATTACCCCCAACCCCCCATTACTTCTTAATTGCCCTCATTCCCCCACTAATTACCCTCATCCCCCCCTTAATTACTCCCCAATTATCCCCAACCCCCCAATTACCCCCTTAATTACCCCCATCTTCCCACTAATTACCTTCACCCCCCTTAATTACCCCCCTAATTCCCCCCAATTAGCCCCAACCCCCCCAATTACCCCTTAATTACTCCCATCCCCCCACTAATTACCCTCAACCCCCTTAATTACCCCTAATTACGCCCTCCAATTATCCCACCCCATTAATTACCCCTAATTACCCCCATCCGACCTGTAATTACCCCACCCCCCTTAATTACCCCCCCAATTACCCCTTAATTACCCCCATCCCCTCACTAATTACCCCACCCCCCCTTAATTACCCCCCAATTACCCCTTAATTACCCCTTAATTACCCCCATCTTCCCACTAATTACCCCACCCCCCCTTAATTACCCCCCAATTACCCCTTAATTACCCCCACTCTTCCCACTAATTACACCCACCCCCCCTTTAATTACCCCCTAATTACCCCCTAATTACCCCCTCCAATTACCCCACCCCCATTAATTACCCCTAATTACCCCCTATTACCCCATCCCCCCACTAATTACCCCCCACCCCCCTTAATTACCCCCCCAATTACCCCCCAATTACCCCCATCCCCCCCACTAATTATGCCCACCCCCCCCTTAATTAGACCCTAATTACCCCCAATTACCCCTTAATTACCCCCCTCCAATCACCGCCACCCCCCCTTAATTACCCCTAATTACCCCCTAATTACCCCCATCCGACCACTAATTACCCCACCCCCCCTTACTACCCCCCCCCTAATTACAGCCACTAATTACCCCCACCCCCCCTTAATTACCCCTAATTACCTCCTAATTACCCCCACCAATCACCCCCACCCCCCTTAATTACCCTTAATTACCCCTAATTACCCCTAATTACCCCCTAATTAGTCCTTAATTACACCTTAATTACCCCCTAATTACCCCTAATTACCCCCTAATTACCCCTAATTACCCCATAATTACCCCTAATTACACCTAATTACCCCTAATTACCCCATAATTACCCCTAATTACATCTATTTACCCCGAATTACCCATAATTACCCCTTAATTACCCCTAATTACCCCCTAATTACCCCTAATTACCCCCTCCAATCACCCCCATCCCCCTTAATTACCCCTAATTACCCCCTAATTACCCCTAATTACCTCCTAATTATCCCTAATTACCCCCCTCCAATCACCCCATGCCCCTTAATTACCCCTAATTACCCCTTAATTACCCCTAATTACCCCCTAATTACCCTAATTACCCCCTCGAATCACCCCCATGCCCCTTAATTACCCCTAATTACCCCCTAATTACCCCGAATTACCCCCTAATTACCCCAATTACACCCTAATTACCCCTAATTACCCCTTAATTTCCCCAATTACCCCCCTAATTACCCCCAATTACCCCCTAATTACCCCTAATTACCCCCTAATTACCCCTAATTACCCCCAATTAACCCCGTAATGACCCCAATACCCTCCATCACCCCCCCCCCCCAATTACCCCCAATTAACCCCTCACCCCTTAATGACCCCCCCCTCATTTACGACCCCCCTCATTAACGACCCCCTCATTAAGGACCCCCTCACTAATTAAGGACCCCCTCGTTAATTAATGACCCCTCATTAATTAATTACCCAGCCGGCCGTAGCCCAGGATCCCAACGCGGCGCCATTTTGGGCTCCCTTCATCTTCAGCCATCGCTCTGAAGGGGCAGGCAATTAATTAATTACCCCCTAATTAACCCCCAGCCTCATTAATTACCCCACCCCGCAGCCCTAATTACCCCCTATACCCGTTAATTACCCCCCATTCCCGCTAATTACCCCCCATTCCCGCTAATTACCCCCGCTAATTACCCCGCTAATTACCCCACAGCTGCCCCTATATCCCCCTAATTACCCCCTATCCTCATTAATTACCCCCTCCATCCCTAATTAACCCCCATACCCGCTAATTACCCCCATATCCGCTAATTACCCCCCATTCTCGCTAATTACCCCCATACCCACTAATTACCCCCCATACCCACTAATTACCCCCTAAACCCGCTAATTACCCCCATACCCGCTAATTACCCCCATACCCGCTAATTACCCCCCACACCCGCTAATTACCCCCATACCTGCTAATTACCCCGCTAATTACCCCACAGCTGCCCCTATATCCCCCTAATTACCCCCTATCCTCATTAATTACCCCCCTCCATCCCTAATTACCCCCCATACCCCCCTAATTACCCCCTAAACCCGCTAATTACCCCCCATACCCGCTAATTACCCCCACACCCGCTAATTACCCCGCTAATTACCCCACAGCTGCCCCTATATCCCCCTAATTACCCCCTATCCTCATTAATTACCCCCCTCCAACCCTAATTAACTCCCATACCTGCTAATTACCCCCATATCCGCTAATTAACCCCCACACCCGCTAATTACCCCCATACCCGCAAATTACCCCCATACCCGCTAATTACCCCCCATACTCGTTAATTACCCCCTAAACCCGCTAATTACCACCTCCATCTCTAATTCCCCCACATACCCGCTAATTACCCCGCTAATTACCCCACAGCTGCCCCTATATCCCCCTAATTACCCCCTATCCTCATTAATTACCCCCCTCCATCCACTAATTACCCCCCACACCCGCTAATTACCCCCATACACGCTAATTACCCCCACACCCACTAATTACCCCCATACCCGCTAATTACCCCCATATCCGCTAATTACCCCCTAAACCCGCTAATTACCCCCATACCCGCTAATTACACCCATATCCGCTAATTACCCCGCTAATTACCCCACAGCTGCCCCTATATCCCCCTTATTACCCCGTATCCTCATTAATTACCCCCCTCCATCCACTAATTAACCCCCACACCCACTAATTACCCCCTAAACCCGCTAATTACCCCCCATCCTCACTAATTACCCCCCATACCCCCTAATTACCCCCATACCCGCTAATTACCCCGCTAATTACCCCACAGCTGCCCCTATATCCCCCTAATTACCCCCTATCCTCATTAATTACCCCCCTCCATCCACTAATTACCCCCTAAACCCGCTAATTACCCCCATACCCACTAATTACCCCCCATACCCACTAATTATCCCCCTAAACCCGCTAATTACCCTAATAAACCCCACAGCTGCCCCTATATCCCCCTAATTACCCCCATCCTCATTAATTACCCCCCATACACCCTAATTACCCCCCATTCCCGCTAATTACCCCCATACCCGCTAATTACCCCACTAATTACCCCACAGCTGCCCCTACAGCCCCTAATTACCCCCTATCCTCACTAATTACCCCCCTCCATCCCTAATTAACCCCCATACCCGCTAATTACCCCCATACCCGCTAATTACCCCCCTCCAACCCTAATTACCCCCTATACCCGTTAATTACCCACCCCATTCCCGCTAATTACCCCCTAAACCTGCTAATTACCCCCTAAACCTGCTAATTACCCCCTATACCCGCTAATTACCCCCATGCTCGCTAATTACCCCGCTAATTACCCCACAGCTGCCCCTATATCCCCCTAATTACCCCCTATCCTCATTAATTACCCCCTCCATCCCTAATTAACCCCCACACCCGCTAATTACCCCCCATACCCACTAATTATCCCCATACCCGCTAATTACCCTAATAAACCCCACGGCTGCCCCTACAGCCCTTAATTACCCCCCATCCTCACTAATTACCCCCCATACCCGCTAATTACCCCGCTAAACCCCATAACTGCCCCATAACTGCCCCCCATTCGTATGGCTGCCCCACAGCGCCCCATAGCTGCCCCATAGCCGCCCCATAGCTGCCCCACAGCGCCCCATAGCTGCCTCATAGCTGCCCCATAGCCGCCCCATAACTGCCCCATAGCTGCCCCATAGCTGCCCCATGGCAGTCCCATAGCTGCCCCATAGCTGCCCCATAGCTGCCCCATAACTGCCCCCTATTCCCTTAAACTGCCCCACAGCTGCCCCATAGCCGCCCCATAACTGCCCCATAGCTGCCCCATAACTGCCCCATAGCTGCCCCATAGCTGCCCCATAGCCGCCCCATAACTGCCCCATAGCTGCCCCATAACTGCCCCATAACTGCCCCATAGCTGCCCCATAGCTGCCCCATAACTGCCCCATAGCTGCCCCATAGCCGCCCCATAGCCGCCCCATAGCTGCCCCACAGCTGCCCCATAGCCGCCCCACAGCTGCCCCATAGCTGCCCCATAGCTGCCCCATAGCCGCCCCATAGCTGCCCCATAGCCGCCCCATAACTGCCCCATAGCTGCCCCATAGCCGCCCCCCCCCCGCCCCATAACCGCAACCCCCGGCCCCATACCAGCCCCATAACTGCCCCCCCGCCCCATAACCTGCCCCATAACCGCCTCATAACTGCCCCCCCACCCCATAACTGCCCCATAGCCGCCCCCCCCCCGCCCCATAACTGCCCCATAACCGCCCCATAACTGCTCCCCCGGCCCCATAACCACCCCATAACCGCCCCCCCCCGCCCCATAACCGCAACCCCCGGCCCCATACCAGCCCCATAACTGCTCCCCCGCCCCATAACCTGCCCCATAACCGCCTCATAACTGCCCCCCCACCCCATAACTGCCCCATAACCGCCCCATAACTGCTCCCCCGGCCCCATAACCACCCCATAACCACCCCATAACCGCCCCCCCCCGCCCCATAACTGCCACCCCCGGCCCCATACCAGCCCCATAACTGACCCATAACTGCCCTATAACCGTCCCCCCCGACCCCATAACTGCCCCATAACCGCCCCCCCCCCGCCCCATAATTGCCCCATAGCTGCCCCATAACTGCCCCATAACTGCCCCATAACTGCCCCCCCGCCCCATAACTGCCCCATAACCGCCCCATAACTGCCCCCCCGCCCCATAACCTGCCCCATAACTGCCCCATAACTGCCCCCCCCGCCCCATAACCGCCCCATAACCGCCCCATAACTGCCCCCCCCGCCCCATAACTGCCCCATAGCTGCCCCATAACCGCCCCCCCCGCCCCATAACCACCCCATAACAGCCCCCCCTGCCCCATAGCTGCCCCATAACCGCCCCCCCCCCTCCCCATAACCTGCCCCACTTTCTCCTCTCTCAGCGCTCGCTTCAACCTTTGCCCCCCCCCGTTTAATATTTAACCCAAACAGTGGGGGGGGGGGGGGTCAGAATGGGGGGGGACAAAGCAGTGGGTGCCATAATGGGGGGGGGTCCTAAATTGGGGGGGATGGGGGCCCTAAATTGGGGGGGGGGGTCTCAATTTGGGGGGGGGGTCCTAATTTGGGGGGGGTCGGGATGTCCAAAGTGAAGGGGGGGGGGGGGGTCTCATTTTGGGGGGGTTTGAGCCTTGGGTGCCATTTTGGGTGGGGGATCTCAATATGGGGGGGAGGGTCCTAAATTGGGGGGGGGGGGTCTCATTTTGGGGGGGTCCTAAAAGGGGGGGGGGGGTTCCAATTTGGGGGGTTCCAAAGGGGGGGGGGGGGGTTCTCGTTTTGCGGGGGGGGGGGGGGCAGAATGGGGGGGGGGTTTGAGCCATCCCCCTCCCCCCTCCCTCCAGGTGTCGCCATGGCAACCGCCATTCCCCTCCCCCCTCCCATCCGGTGTTTCCATGGCAACCGCCCCCCCCCCCCCCCCCACCAGGTGTTGCCATGGCAACCTCCATTCCCCTCCCCCCCTCCCACCAGGTGTTGCCATGGCAACCGCCATCCCCCTCCCCCCCTCCCACCCTGTGTTACCATGGCAACCTCCATCCCCCTCCCCCCTCCCACCCGGTGTTGCCATGGTAACCGCCATCCCCCTCCCCCCCTCCCACCCGGTGTTGCCATGGCAACCGCCATCTCCCTCCCCCTCCCACTCGGTGTTGCCATAGCAACCTCCATCCCCCTCCCCCTCCCATCCGGTGTTTCCATGGCAACCGCCATCCCCCTCCCCCCCTCCCACCAGATGTTTCCATAGCAACCTCCATCCCCCTCCCCCCTCCCCCCAGGTGTTGCCATGGCAACCGCCATCCCCCTCCCCCCTCCCACCCGGTGTTGCCATGGCAACCGCCATCCCCCTCCCCCTCCCATCCGGTGTTTCCATGGCAACCGCCGCCATGCCGCTCGTTGCCACGGTGATGAGCGTCAATACGGGAAGGGGGGGGGGAGTTCATTAATCGGGGGAGGGGTTCATTAATTGGGGGGGGTTAATTAGCAGGAAGGGTCAATTAATTGGGGGAGGGGGGGGTTAATTAATTGGGGGGAGGGGTTAATTAAAAACCACCTCTCCAAATGCCCCAAAAGCCCCCAAACCCCCCCCAAAACCCCCCCCCTTTCCACCCAAAACCCCCCAAAACCCCCTCAAAAAAACCCCCAAAACGACCCCAAAACGACCCCAAATCCCCTCCAAAATGGCCCCAAGTCCCCCCCCCAAAAAGACCCACAACCCCCCCCTCAAAATGCCACCCAAATCCCCCCAAAATCGCCTCAAAACCCCCCAAATCCCCCCCAATTCTCCCCCCCCTTTTCACCCAACCCCCCCAAAGCCCCTCAAAAAGCCCCAAAATGACCCCAAAATGGCCCCAAATCCCCCCAAAATCAGACCCCAAAACCCCCCCAAAGACCCCAAACCCCATCAAACAAACCCCCCCTTTCCACCCAAACCCCCCAAAAAACCCCAAAAAACCCCAAAACCCCCCCAAAACGACCCCAAATCCCCCCCCCCCCCCCCCCCTTTTTTTTCGGCGGTTGAAACGCTGATGGATTTTTATTAAAATAGGAAAAAGTGCTTCTGGCCTTTTTTTGCTGCTGCGGCCCCTTTAAAAAATCGCCCCCCCCCTCCCTCCCCACCCACGTGACTCCTCCCTCCCCCCTCCCCCCCCCCCCCTTTAAAACCGCTCCCCAATTAATTCCTTTATTAATTAATTCCTTAATTAGTCGGGATTTTGTTCCCTCCCTTCCCTCGGCGCTTCGCTTCTCCTGCCCCCATTGGAAGGAAGGGGGGGGGGGGAGGCGTTGCACGAGGGTTTTGCACGAGGGTTTTGCACGAGGGTTCTTTTGCACGAGGGTTTTTTGCACGGCCTTCCCTTTGCACGGCCGTGGTGTTGCACGAGGGTTGGTGCCCTCCTTTGCACGAGGGGGGTGGTGTGCAAGGGTGGCGCGGGTTGGAGGCTCCTCTTGCACGAGGGGTGGTGCACAAGTGGTCCCCATTTGCACAAGCCATGGTGCACTAAAAGGGCCCTCTTCTTGCACAAGAGGGTGGTGCACAAGAGTGTTGCACGAGGGGGGTGTTGCACAAGTGTTCGTCTTGCACAAGCTGTGGTGCAAAACAGGGCCTTCCTCTTGCACAAGGGGGGCTGGTGCACAGATCTGTTGCATGAGGGCCCTCTTGCACAAGGGGGTGTTGCACAAGTGGAACCCCTTGCACAAGCCATGGTACACTAAAAGGGCCCTCTTCTTGCACAAGGGGTGGTGCAAAGTGGTCGTCTTGCACGAGCTGTGGTGCAAAAAAGGGCCGTCTTCTTGCACAAGGGGGTGGTGCACAAGAGTGTTGCACAAGGACCCTCCTTGCACAAGAACTGGTGCACAAATGGACCCCCTTGCACAAGCTGTGGTGCAAAAAAGGGCCTTCCTCTTGCACAAGGGGGGCTGGTGCACAGGTCTGTTGCACAATTACCTTCTTGCACAAGGGCTGGTGCACAAATGGACCCCCTTGCACGAGCTGTGGTGCAAAAAAGGGCCTTCCTCTTGCACAAGGGGGGCTGGTGCACAGATCTGTTGCACAAGGACCCCCTTGCACAAGCTGTGGTGCAAAAAAGGGCCCTCTTCTTGCTCAAGGGGGTGGTGCACAAGAGTGTTGCACAAGGACCCTCCTTGCACAAGGGGGTGTTGCACAAGTCGAATCCCTTGCACAAGCAGTGGTGCAAAAGGCTTGTGCAAGAGGAGCACTTGTGCAAGCAGTGGTGCACAAGAGGGTCCTCCTCTTGCACAAGGGGGTGGTGCAAAACAGGAACCCCTTGCACAAGCTGTGGTGCAAAAAAGGGCCCTCCGCTTGCACAAGGGGGGCTGGTGCACAGATCTGTTGCACGAGGGCCCTCTTGCACAAGGGGGGTGGTGCACAAGTGGACCCCCTTGCACAAGCTGTGGTGCAAAAAACAGGGCCCTCCTCTTGCACAAGGGGGTGGTGCAGAAGAGTGTTGCACAAGGACTCTCCTTGCACAAGGGCTGGGGCACCGGTCTGTTGCACAAGGGGGCACCTGTTTGTACAAGGCGGTGTTGCACAGCAGGTCCTCTTGCACAAGCTGTGGTGCAAAAAAGGAGCCCTCCTCTTGCACAAGGGGGTGGTTCACAAGAGTGTTGCACAAGGGGACACCTTTGCACAAGAGGAGGTGCACAAGTGCTCCCCATTTGCACAAGCTGTGGTGCAAAAAAAACAGGGCCCTCTGCTTGCACAAGGGGGTGGTGCACAAGAGTGTTGCACAAGGGAACACCTCTTTGCACAAGGGGGTGTTGCACAAGTGGTCGTCTTGCACAAGCTGTGGTGCAAAAAAGGGCCTTCCTCTTGCACAAGGGGGGCTGGTGCACAGATCTGTTGCACGAAGACCCTCTTGCACAAGGGGGTGGTGCACAAGAGTGTTGCACAATGCCCTTCCTTGCACAAGGGGGTGGTGCACAAGTGGACCCCCTTGCACAAGCAGTGGTGCAAAAAAAAGGAGCCCTCCTCATGCACAAGGGGGTGGTGCACAAGTGTTGCACAAGGATCCTCCTTGCACAAGGGGGTGTTGCACAAGTGGAATCCCTTGCACAAGCAGTGGTGCAAAAAAGGGCCCTCTTCATGCACAAGGGGGCTGGTGCACAGATCTGTTGCACGAAGACCCTCTTGCACAAGGGGGTGGTGCACAAGAGTGTTTCACAATGACCTTCCTTGCACAAGGGCTGGTGCACAAATGGACCCCCTTGCACGAGCTGTGGTGCAAAAAAGGGCCCTCCTCTTGCACAAGGGGGTGGTGCAGAAGAGTGTTGCACAAGGACTCTCCTTGCACAAGGGCTGGGGCACTGGTCTGTTGCACAAGGGGGCACCTCTTTGCACAAGGAGGTGTTGCACAACAGGTCCTCTTGCACAAGCTGTGGTGCAAAAAACAGGGCCCTCCTCTTGCACAAGGGGCGGTGCACAGGAGTGTTGCACAAGGATCCTCCTTGCACAAGGACTGGTGCACAAATGGACCCCCTTGCACAAGCTGTGGTGCAAAAAAAGGCCTTCCTCTTGCACAAGGGGGTGGTGCACAAGAGTGTTGCACGAGGAGTTGTTGCACAACAGGTCTTCTTGCACAAGCTGTGGTGCAAGAAAGGGCCCTCTTCTTGCACAAGGGGGTGGTGCAAAAGTGGAACCCCTTACACAAGCAGTGGTGCACAACAAGTGTTGCATGTGATGACACGTCTTGCACAAGGGCTGCTGCACGGGTCTGTTGCACAAGGACCCTCTTGCACAAGGGGGTGGTGCAAAAACGGGCCCTCTTCTTGCACAAGGGGTGGTGCACCAGTCTATTGCACAAGGTTGTGTTGCACAAGTGGTCACCTTACACAATCTGTGGTGCAAAAAATGTCCAACCTCTTGCACAAGGGGGTGTTGCACAGATCTGTTGCACAAGGGGGCACCTCTTTGCACAAGGGGAGGTGCACAAGAGTGTTGCACAAGGACCCTCCTTGCACAAGGGGGTGTTGCACAAGTGGACCCCCTTGCAAAACCAGGGTGCAAAAGACTTGTGCAAGAGGACCACTTGTGCAAGCAGTGGTGCACAAAAGGGTCCTGCTCTTGCACGAGGGGGTGGTGCAAAAGTGGAACCCCTTGCACAAGCAGTGGTGCAAAAAAGGGCCTTCCTCTTGCACAAGGGGGGCTGGTGCACAGTGTTGCACAAGGGAGTGGTGCAAAATAAGCAGGTCTTCTTGCACAAGCTGTGGTGCAAAAAAGGCCCTCCTCTTGCACAAGGGGGTGGTGCACAGAGTGTTGCACAAGGGGACACCTTTGCACAAGAGGAGGTGAACAAGGACCCTCCTTGCACAAGGGTTGGTCCACCGGTCTGTTGCACGAGGACCCTCTTGCACAAGGGGGTGGTGCACAAGTGGAACCCCTTTGCACAAGCTGTGGTGCAAAAAAAGGAGCCCTCTTCTTGCACAAGGGGGTGGTGCACAGAGTGTTGCACAAGGGGACGCCTCTTTGCACAAGAGGAGGTGCACAAATGGACCCTCTTGCACAAGCAGTGGTGCAAAAAAGGGCCGTCCTCTTGCACAAGCAGTGCTGTTGCACGTGATGACACGTCTTGCACAAGGGCTGGTGCACAGGTCTGTTGCACAAGGACCCTCTTGCACAAGGGGGTGTTGCACAAAAGCACCCTTGCACAAGCACAAGTGCACAAAGAGACCCTCTTGCACTAGGGGTGACGCAAGGGAGTGTTGCACAAGAGGCCCTCTTGCACAAGGGGGTGTTGCACGAGGCCCAGTGTTGCACTGTGCCTTTGCACAAGAGCCCCCGTGGGCCCCCCCCCCCGTGTTGCACGAGGGTGTTGTGCAAAGCCTGTGCTCGCAAGGGGGGGCGTTGCACGAGGCCCTGCGTTGCACCATACTGGTGCACGAGGGCCTGTGTTGCACCACAACGCTGCAAACAGACCAGCCCTCGTGTTGCACAAGGCCCCCTGTGACACAGGGCTGTTGCACGAGGCCCCCGTGTTGCACAATGAGGGTGCACAAGCCGCACTCTTGCACCACTGCCTTGCACAAGACCCTATGGAGCACTTGAGTGTTGCACAAGGCCCAGCATTGCACCACTGCCTTGCACAAGACCCTGTGTGACACTTCAATGTTACACAAGGCCCTGTGTTGCACCATAAAGGTTCACAAGGCCCAGCGTTGCACCACTGCCTTGCACACAACCCTACATTGCACCCTCGTGTTGCACAAGGCCCTGTGTTGCACCATAGAGGTTCACAAGGCCATGTGTTGCACCACTGCCTTGCACAAGACCCTATGGAGCACTTGAGGGTTGCACAAGGCCCTGTGTTGCACCACAAGGGTGAACACAGCCTACTGTTGCACCACTGCCTTGCACAAGACCCTATGGAGCACTTGAGTGTTGCACAAGGTCCTGTGTTGCACCACAGCATTGCACACACCCCTCATGCAACCCTCGTGTTGCATGAGACCCTGTGTTGCACCATACAGGTGCACAAGGCCCTGTGTTGCACCACAGCGTTGCACACCCCCCCGTTGAACCCTCGTGTTGCACAAGGCCCCATGTTGCACAAGGCCCCATGTTGCACCACAGTGTTGCACACCACCCCACATCTCACCCTCGTGTTGCACGAGGCCCCGTGTTGCACCACAGCTTTGCAAACCCCTCATTCAACCCTCATGTTGCACGAGGCCCTGTGTTGCACCATACGGTTGCACAAGGCCCTGTGTTGCACCATAGCATTGCACACCACCCAACCTCACGCCCTTGTGTTGCACGAGGCCCCATGTGGCACTTGAGTGTTGCACGAGGCTCCATGTTGCACCACAGCTTTGCACACCCCTCATTCAACCCTCGTGTTGCACAAGGCCCCGTGTTGCACCATACAGTCACACAAGGCCCTGTGTTGCACCACAGCATTGCACACCCCTCTTTCAACCCTCGTGTTGCACAAGGCCCCGTGTTACACCATACAGTTGCACAAGGCCCTGTGTTGCACCATACAGTTGCACAAGGCCCCGTGTTGCACCACAGCATTGCACACCCCCTGTTTAAGCCTTGTGTTGCACGAGCCCCCATGTGGCACTTCAGTGTTGCACAAGGCCCCCGTGTTGCACCACAGTGTTGCACACCCCTCTTTCAACCCTCGTGTTGCACAAGGACCCATGTTGCACCATACAGTTGCACAAAGCCCTGTGTTGCACCATAGCGTTGCACACCACCCCACATCTCACCACCATGTTGCACGAGGCCCTGTGTTGCACCACAGCGTTGCACACCACCCCACATCTCACCCTCGTGTTGCACAAGGCCCCGTGTTGCACCACAGTGTTGCACACCCCTCATTCAACCCCCATGTTGCACAAGGCCCCGTGTTGCACAAGGCCTCGCGTTGCACCACAGCATTGCACACCACCCCACATCTCACCCTCGTGTTGCACAAGGCCCCGTGTTGCACCACAGCATTGCACACACCCCTTGTTCAACCCTCGTGTTGCACGAGGACCCATGTTGCACCATACAGTCACACAAGGCCCTGTGTTGCACCACAGCGTTGCACACCCCTCGTTCAACCCTCATGTTGCACAAGGCCCCGTGTTGCACAAGGCCTCGCGTTGCACCACAGTGTTGCACACCACCCCACATCTCACCCTCGTGTTGCACAAGGCCCTGTGTTGCACCACAGCGTTGCACACCCCTCGTTCAACCCTCGTGCTGCACGAGGCCCCATGTGGCACTTTAGTGTTGCACAAGGCCCCACGTTGCACCACAGCATTGCACACCACCCCACATCTCACCCTCGTGTTGCACGAGGCCCCGTGAGGCAAATCCAGGTGCACCAGGGCCCCTCGCACGACAGAAACCCACCAGGCCGTGCAACACACGCGCTCCTTGCACGAGGCCCAGCGTCTCACAAGTCCCATGGGCTCCAACGCCCCATTGCACGCTGCTGCGGGGCACCAATCCGTTGCACGAGGCCCCGGCACGAGTCTGAGTGTGAGGGCAGCCGCTCCTTGCACGAGTCCTTTGCACGAGGGCCCCCAACGTGTTGCACGGAGCCCCAGCGTCTCTGTGTCCCTTCACACGTCTCGCAGCTGCACCAGGGCGCGTTGCACGAGGGTCCGTTGCACAAGGCCGCGTTGCACGACGTCCCCCGTTGCACGGCATCCCCTGTTGCACGAGGGCGCGATGCACGAGGTCCCATGTTGCACCAGGCCCCGTGTTGCACCAGGCCCCGTGTTGCACAAGGGCTTGTTCTTGCACGAGGTCCCGCCTTGCACGAGGCCGCCGTTGCACCGACGTCGCCACCCGTTGCACGAGGGCCTGGGGGTTCTTTGCACGAGGATCTGGGGTTCCTTCCACCTCCATCTTTTGCACAAGAAACTCACAAATGGACATGACGAGGTCATGCTTTGCACAACGGGGGGGGGGGGTTTGCACACGTTTGTGCATTGCACGATGGCACAGGGGTTGCATTGCATGCTGTAAACCTGTCCCTTGCACGACGGCGCTGGTGCAAACGCTGCTCTGAAACAATGCACCGCTGCACGCCCCACCACCTCTTCCTTGCACGAGGGCGAGCACAAGCAAAGCGCCGTGCGTTGCACGAGGGCTGCCGTGCAAAAGCAACACCTGTGTTGTACAACGGCCGTGCTGCAATGAATGTTGCATTGCACGGCGCTGTTGCACCAGTGCTTCGTTGCACGACAGCGTGCATCACACGACGGCTTCACTACTCACCACGGTGCTGTGCTTTGCACGAGGATTTTGGAGCAAGCACGCATGCAGCATGTTTTGCACAAGAGCTTCAGTGCAAAGCATGCATTGCACGGCGTGGTGCGTTGCACGAGGGCTCTGTTGCACGTCGTGCAATGCACAGATCCTTCGTTGTAAGCATGCACTGCATTGCACGAGGGTTGCCGTGCAAATCCAGCAGCAGCG
Organism: Lagopus muta; assembly: GCF_023343835.1. Classification (NCBI taxonomy): domain Eukaryota; kingdom Metazoa; phylum Chordata; class Aves; order Galliformes; family Phasianidae; genus Lagopus; species Lagopus muta. The sequence goes on from NW_026040211.1 coordinate 41,147, forward strand.
TGCGTCGCACGAGAGCTTCATTGCAAGGCAGAGGGCGCTGCATTGCACGAGGGCTGCTGTGCAAATGTGTGCACTGCATTGCACGAGGGCTGCTGTGCAAATGTGTGCATTGCTTTGCACAAGGGCTGCCGTGCAAATGTGTGCATTGCGTTGCACGAGGGCTGCTGTGCAAATGTGTGCATTGCATTGCACGAGGGCTGCTGTGCAAATCCAACGGCAGCGTGCGTTGCACGAGAGCTCCAGTGCAACACAGCGATGCATGGCACCCCCCTGCACCTTTGCACGGCGCCTTGTGCATTGCACGAGTCCTTCGTTGCAGCCCAAAGTGCGCGGCGTTGCACGAGTGCTTCTGTGCAAATGCACAACAGCAGAGTGCGTTGCACAACAGCTTCCATGCAACACTGAGTGCAGGGCAGTGCACACAAGTGCTTTTGTGCAAGAGTGTGCAACGTGTTGCACAAGAGCTTTAGTGCAAATCCAACAGCAGCGTGCGTTGCACAAGAGCTCCATTGCAGCAGTGTGCACTGCATTGCACGAGTGCTTGAGTGCAAATCCAACAGCAGCGTGCATTGCACAAGAGCTTTCGTGTAACACAGAGCGTTGCACAAGAGCTCCATTGCAGCAGTGTGCACTGTGTTGCACGAGAGCCTCCGTGCAAATCCAACAGCAGCATGCATTGCACAAGAGCTCCATTGCAGCAGTGTGCACTGTGTTGCACGAGTGCTTGAGTGCAAATCCAACAGCAGCGTGCGTTGCACAAGACCTCCCATGCAACACAACCTGCATTGCACACCCCTGCACCTTTGCACGGCACCTTGAGCATTGCACAAGAGCTTTTGTGTAACACAGAGCATTGCACAAGAGCTCCATTGCAGCAGTGTGCACTGCGTTGCACGAGTGCTTGAGTGCAAATCCAACAGCAGCGTGCGTTGCACAAGAGCTTCCGTGCAACAGAGTGCAGTGCACAAGTGTTCTTGACCCCATAGAGGGGACCCCAAAAGGTGACCCTATAGAGGAGACCCCATAGTGGTGACCCTATAGAGGTGACCCCATATAGGGGACCCCATAGAGGTGACCCCAAAGAGGTGACCCTATAGGGGGAACCCCAGTGAGGTGACCCCATAGTGGTGACCCTATAGAGGTGACCCTATAGAGCTGACCCCATAGAAAGGACCTCATAGTGGTGACCCCATAGAGGAGACCAAATAGTGGTGACCCCATAGTGGTGACCCCATAGAGGTGACCCTATAGAGGAGACCCCATAGTGGTGACCCTATAGAGGGGATCCCATAGAGCTGACCCCATATAGGAAACCCCACAGTGGTGATCCTATAGAGGTGACCCCATAGTGGTGACCCTATAGAGGTGACCCCATATAGGGGACCCCATAGTGGTGACCCCATAAGGGTGACCTCATAGAGGGGACCCCATAGTGGTGACCCTATAGGGGGAACCCCAGTGAGGTGACCCCATAGAGGAGACCCCATAGAGGAGACCCTGTAGAGGTGACCCTATAGAGGAGACCCTATAGAGGTGACCCTATGGAGGTGACCCCATAGAGGAGACCCCATAGTGGTGACCCTATAGAGGTGACCCCATAGAAAGGACCCCATAGTGGTGACCCCATAGTGGTGACCCTAGAGAGGAGATCCCATAGTGGTGACCTCATATAGGAAAACCCATAGTGGTGACCCTATAGAGGTGACCCCATAGAAGGGACCCCATAGTGGTGACCCTATAGAGGAGACCCCATAGAGGTGACCCCGTAGTGGGGACCCCATAGAGGTGACTCTATAGAGGCGCCCCTAGAGAGGAGACCCCATAGAGGTGACCCCATAGTGGTGACCCCATATAGGAAACCCCATAGTGGTGACCCCACAGAGGTGACCCTATAGAGGCGACTCTAGAGAGGAGACCCCATAGAGGTGACCCCATAGAAAGGACCCCATAGTGGTGACCCCATATAGGAAACCCCACAGTGGTGACCCTATAGAGGTGACCCTACAGGGGGAACCCCATAGAAAGGACGCCATAGAGGTGACCCTATAGAGGAGACCCCATAGAGGTGACCCCATATAGGAAACCCCATAGTGGTGATCCTATAGAGGTGACCCCATAGAGGAGACCAAATAGTGGTGACCCTATAGAGGGGACCCTATACGGGTGACCTCATAGAGGTGACCCCATATAGGGGACCCCATAGTGGTGACCCTATAGAGGAGACCCCATAGAGGTGGCCCCATATAGGAAACCCCATAGTGGTGATCCTATAGAGGTGACCCCAAAGAGGGGACTCCATAAGGGTGACCTCATATAGGAAACCCCATAGTGGTGACCCTACAGAGCTGACCCCATAGAGGTGGCCCTATTGGGGTCGTCCCCATTAGGATGTCCCCACTGAGGTGACCCCATAGAGGTGACCCTATAGAAATGACCCCATAGAGGTGACCCCATAGAGGTGACCCTATAGAGGTGGCCCTATGGAGGTTGTCCCCATAGAGCTGACCCTATAGAGGTGACCCTATAGAAGTGACCCTTTTGGGGTTGTCCCCATTAGGATGTCCCCACTGAGGTGACCCCATAGAGGTGACCCTATAGAAGTGACCCCATAGAGGTGACCCCATAGAGGTGGCCCTATTGAGGTCGTCCCCATAGAGGTGACCCCATGGAGGGGACCCTGTTGGGGTCGTCCCCACTGAGGTGACCCCATAGTGACCCCATAGAGGTGACCCTTTTGGGGTTGTCCCCATAGAGGTGACCCCATAGAGCTGACCCAATTGGGGTCGTCCCCATTAGGATGTCCCCATAGAGGTGACCCCATAGAGGGGACCCTGTTGGGGTCGTCCCCACTGAGGTGACCCCATTGAGGTGACCCCATAGAGGTGACCCTATAGAAGTGACCCCATAGAGGTGTCCCCATGGTGGTGACCCCATAGAGGTGACCCTTTTGGGGTTGTCCCCATAGAGGTGACCCCATAGAGGTGACCCCATAGAGGTGGCCCTATTGGGGTCGTCCCCACTGAGGTGACCCCATTGAGGTGACCCCATAGATGTGACCCTATAGAAGTGACCCCATAGAGGTGTCCCCATGGTGGTGACCCCATAGAGGTGACCCTTTTGGGGTTGTCCCCATAGAGGTGACCCCATAGATGTGACCCCATAGAGGTGACCCTTTTGGGGTTGTCCCCATAGAGGTGACCCCATAGAGGTGACCCCATAGAGGTGACCCTATAGAAGTGACCCCATAGAGGTGACCCCATAGTGGTGACCCCATAGAGGTGGCCCTATTGGGGTTGTCCCCATAGAGGTGACTCTATAGAGGTGACCCCGTAGAGGTGACCTTTTTGGGGTCGTCCCCACTGAGGTGACCCCATTGAGGTGACCCCATTGAGGTGACCCTATAGAAGTGACCCCATAGAGGTGACCCTATAGAGGTGACCCCATAGAGGTGACCTTTTTGGGGTCGTCCCCACTGAAGTGACCCCATAGAGGTGTCCCCTTTCTGACATCCCCACAGCTGCCCCACAACCCCCCCACTGCAGCCCCACCCCATACTGATGTCCCCACCACCACGTCCCCATCCCACCCCGATGTCCCCATCCTGATGTCCCCACCCCATCACGACGTCCCCAAACCATCACGACGTCCCCATCCTGTCCCCATGTCCCCATCCTGATGTCCCCCTCCTATCACGACGTCCCCATCCTGATGTCCCCATCCCCACTGTCCCCAACCCATCATGATGTCCCCACCACCACGTCCCCATTCCCACCCCCATGTCCCCATCCTGATGTCCCCCTCCTGTCACGACGTCCCCATCCTGTCCTGATGTCCCCACCCTGATGTCCCCCTCCTATCATGACGTCCTCATCCCCATTGTCCCCATCCCACCACATTGTCCCCATCCTGATGTCCCCATCCCATCACGACATCCCCAACCCATCACGATGTCCCCACCACCACGTCCCCATCCCACCCTGATGTCCCCATCACGACGTCCCCATCCTGATGTCCCCATCCCATGCTGATGTCACCACAACGTCCCCATCCCATCACGATGTCACCTCCATGATGTCCCCATCCCATCCTGATGTCCCCGTCCTGATGTCACCATCCCACCACGATGTCACCACCATGACATCCCCATCCCATCCTGATGTCCCCACCCCATCACGATGTCACCTCCCTGATGTCCCCATCCTGATGTCCCCATCCCACCACGACGTCCCCATCTTGTCCTGATGTCCCCATTCCACCCCATAGAGACATCAGCACCCCATAGCGATGTCCAGCCACCCCATAGCAACATCAGCACCCCATAGTGATGTCCAGCCACCCCATAGGCATGCCCAACCACCCCATATCAACATCCCCACCCCATAGCAACACCCCCACCCCATAGCGACATCCGTCCACCCCATAGTGATGTCCAGCCACTCCATATCAACATCCCCACCCCCATAGCGACATCCCCACCCCCATTCCATGTCCATACACCCCATAGCATCATGCCCACCCCATAGCGACATCATCACCCCATAGCAACATCCCCATCCCATTTCATGCCCATCCACCCTATCTCAACTCCATCCACCCACCCCATAGCAACTCCCCCACCCCATAGCATCATCCCCACCCCATAGCAACGTCCATTGACCCCATAGCATCATCCCCACCCCATTCCATAGCAACATCCACCCCATCACCATGACGTCCATCCATCCCATCTCAATGCCATCCATCCACCCCATAGCGACGTCCATCCACCCCATAGCAACATCCCCACCCCATAGCAACATCCCCACCCCATAGCGACATCCCCCACCCCATTTCATGTCCAGCCACCCCATAGTGACGTTCCTACCCATAGTGACATCCCCACCCCATAGCGACCTCCCCACCCCATAGCGACGTCCATCCACCCCATAGTGACATCCATCCAGCCCACAGAAACATCCCCACCCCATTCCATGTCCATCCACCCCATAGCAACATCCCCACCCCACAGCGACACCACCACCCCATAGCGACGTCCATCCAACCCATCTCAATGCCATCCATCCACCCCATAGCAACATCCGCACCCCATAGCAATGTCCATCCACCCCATAGCGACGTCCATCCACCCCATAGTGATGCCCCCATCCCATTCCATGTCCATCCACCCCACAGCGACATCCAGCCACCCCATAGCGACATCCCCACCCCATAGCGATGTCCATCCACCCCATAGTGACATCATCACCCCATGGCAACGTCAGCACCCCATAGTGACATCCACCCACCCCACAGAGACATCATCACCCCATAGGGATGCCCAACCACCCCATAGCAACGTCCAGCCACCCCATGGCGACATCAGCACCCCATAGCAACATCAGCACCCCATTTCAGCTCCATCCACCCCATAGAGACGCCCCCACCCCACATCAATGTCCCCACCCCATAGCAACCTCCCCACCCCATAGCAACGTCCATCCACCCCATAGCGACGCCCCCCACCCCATTCCACATCCATCCACCCCATAGCATCATCCCCACCCCATAGCGACGTCCATCCACCCCATAGCGACATCCTCACCCCATAGCGACATCCATCCACCCCATAGCGACGTCAGCACCCCATAGTGATGTCCAGCCACCCCATAGGGATGCCCAACCACCCCATAGCGACATCCCCACCCCATAGCTACGCCCCCCACCCCATTCCATGTCCATCCACCCCATAGCGACATCCATCCACCCCATAGCGACCTTAACCCTAACCCCCACCCTATGGTGACGTCCCCACCCCATAGCATCATCCCCATCCCATAGGGATGCCCAACCACCCCATAGCGACGTGCATCCATCCCATCTCAATGCCATCCATCCACCCCATAGCAACGTCCATCCACCCCATAGCATCATCCCCACCCCATAGCGACGTCCCCACCCCATTTCATATCCATCCACCCCATCTCAATGCCACCCATCCACCCCATAGTGATGTCCCCCACCCCATAGCGACGTCCATCCACCCCATAGCAACACCCCCACCCCATGGCCGCGTCCATCCATCCATCCATCCATCCGTCCATCCATCCTTCCTTCCCACCGTAGATCCACTGTTGGGGGGGTCCTTGAAGGCTTTTGTCCCCTTTCCCCTCTCTTTTTGGGGGGCAGGTCGGTATTTGGGGGGGCTCAAAGGAGGGCAGATGTGGGTCAGCCGTGGGGCAGCCGGGGCTGCGCTCAGATCTGCGTCTCCTGCACGTTCTCCTTGGAGGGGCTCTTGGGGGATCCCCACCCCATTCCATGGCCAGCCACCCCATAGCGACATCCCCACCCCATAGCGACATCACCACCCCCATAGCGACGTCCATCCACCCCATAGCAACACCCCCACCCCATTCCATGTCCATCCACCCCATGGCGACATCCCCACCCCATAGCGACTCCCCCACCCCATAGCAACGTCCATTGACCCCATAGTGACACCCCCATCCCATTCCATGTCCATCCACCCCATAGCGACGTCCATCCACCCCATCACCCCGATGTCCATCCATCCCTCCATGATGGCGTCCATCCATCCCATCTCAATGCCATCCACCCACCCCATAGCGACGTCCAGCCACCCCATATCAACATCCCCACCCCATAGTGACACCCCCACCCCATAGTGACATCCATCCACCCCATGGCCGCGTCCATCCATCCATCCATCCATCCGTCCATCCATCCTTCCTTCCCACCGTAGATCCACTGTTGGGGGGGTCCTTAAAGGAGGAGGAGGAGGAGGACGAAGGCTTTTGTCCCCTTTCTCCTCTCTTTTTGGGGGGGGGATGTTGGTATTTGGGGGTCCAAGGAGGGCAGATGTGGGGCAGCCGTGGGGCAGCCGGGGCTCCGCTCAGATCTGCGTCTCCTGCACGTTCTCCTTGGAGGGGCTCTTGGGGGATCCCCACCCCATTGCATGGCCAGCCACCCCATAGCGACATCCCCACCCCATAGCGATGTCCATCCACCCCATAGCATCGTCCCCACCCCATAGCAACTCCCCCACCCCATAGCGACATCCATCCACCCCATAGCGACGTCAGCACCCCATAGTGATGTCCAGCCACCCCATAGGGATGCCCAACCACCCCATAGCGACATCCCCACCCCATAGCTACGCCCCCCACCCCATTCCATGTCCGTCCACCCCATAGCGACATCCATCCACCCCATAGCGACCTTAACCCTAACCCCCACCCTATGGTGACGTCCCCACCCCATAGCATCATCCCCATCCCATAGGGATGCCCAACCACCCCATAGCGACGTGCATCCATCCCATCTCAATGCCATCCATCCACCCCATAGCAACGTCCATCCACCCCATAGCATCATCCCCACCCCATAGCGACGTCCCCACCCCATTTCATATCCATCCACCCCATCTCAATGCCACCCATCCACCCCATAGTGATGTCCCCCACCCCATAGCGACGTCCATCCACCCCATAGCAACACCCCCACCCCATGGCCGCGTCCATCCATCCGTCCATCCATCCTTCGGTCCCATCCCCAAATCCATCCATCCTTCCTTCCCACCGTAGATCCACTGGAGGGGGGGTCCTTGAAGGAGGAGGAGGAGGAGGACGAGGAAGGGTTTCCCCTTTTGTTTCCCCTTTCTTTGGGGGGGGCAGGTCGGTATTTGGGGGTCCAAGGAGGGCAGATGTGGGGCAGCCGTGGGGCAGCCGTGGCTCCGCTCAGATCTGCGTCTCCTGCACGTTCTCCTTGGAGGGGCTCTTGAAGAGCAGCGGTTCGTGGACGGAGTTGAGGAGCGGATTCTTCCCGCAGCCCAACGCCGCCCCGCTGTTGCCGTAATGAGCGGCGAAGGCGGCGTAACGATCCAGGTGATCCCTTTCCAAAGCCGGCAGCGCCAAGCGGCTGTCACCCATCGGACCCCCACCGCCCCCATGGACAGACACCCCATGGCCGCTCAGCACCCCATAGCGATGCCCAGCCACCCCATAGCGACGTCCAGCCACCCCATAGAGATGCCCAGCCACCCCATAGAGACATCCAGCCACCCCATGGCCGCTCAGCACCCCATAGCGATGCCCAGCCACCCCATAGCGACGTCCAGCCACCCCATAGAGATGCCCAGCCACCCCATAGAGACATCCAGCCACCCCATGGCCGCTCAGCACCCCATAGCGACGTCCTGCCACCCCCATAGAGACATCAGCACCCCATAGCGATGTCAGCACCCCATAGGGACGTCAGCACCCCATAGCAACATCCAGCCACCCCATAGGGACGTCAGCACCCCATAGCGATGTCCTGCCACCCCATAGAGACGTCAGCACCCCATAGCGATGTCCAGCCACTCCATGGCCGCCTCAGCACCCCATAGGGGACGTCAGCACCCCATAGTGACGTCCATCCACCCCATAGCAATGTCCAGCCACCCCATGGTGACATCAGCACCCCATAGAGACGTCAGCACCCCATAGGGACGTCAGCACCCCATAGGGACGTCCAGCCACCCCATAGAGACATCAGCACCCCATGGCGGCGTCAGCACCCCATAGAGACACCCCCACCCCATAGCAACATCCCCACCCCATAGCGATGTCCATCCACCCCATAGCATCGTCCCCACCCCCATAGTGACCTCCCCACCCCATAGCAACATCCCCATCCCATTTCATGCCCATCCACCCTATCTCAACTCCATCCACCCACCCCATAGCAACTCCCCCACCCCATAGCATCATCCCCACCCCATAGCAACGTCCATCCACCCCATAGCATCATCCCCACCCCATTCCATAGCAACATCCACCCCATCACCACGACGTCCATCCATCCCATCTCAATGCCATCCATCCACCCCATAGCGACGTCCAGCCACCCCATACGACATCCCCACCCCATTCCATGTCCATCCACCCCATAGCAACACCCCCACCCCATAGCAACGTCCATCAACCCCATAGCGACATCACCACCCCATAGCGATGTCCAGCCACCCCATAGTGACATCCCCATCCCATAGCAACATCATCACCCATAGCGACATCCCCATCCCATTCCATGCCCATCCACCCCATAGCGACGTCCATCCACCCCATCTCAACATCCCCACCCCATAGTGATGTCCCCCACCCCATAGCAACACCCCCACCCCACTCCACGTCCATCCACCCCATGGCCGCGTCCATCCATCCATCCATCCGTCCGTCCATCCATCCTTCCTTCCCACCGTAGATCCACTGTTGGGGGGGTC